>NW_012267313.1:2598306-2636820 GCF_000151885.1 Dipodomys ordii | reverse complement strand
GCTGTGGCTCAAGTGGTAGAGCACTAGCCTTGAGCTGAAGAGCTGAGGGACAGTGCCCAGGCCCAGAGTTCAGGCCCCACGACTGGACCCCCCAAAAAAAAATCTTGAGGTATCACTTGGTCTTCCAGACATGGTGCGTTCCATGTGACTAATACAGAATTGCAATTCTTGAAAGAGCTCAGATATTGTCACCCAGTGGTTTAATTTCCTAGAGGAAGAGATTGTGGCCTGGAGAGATTGTGTGCTAATTAAACAACTGAAAGTATCATAACTAGTATTAGAACTTGGCGCCTGACTAACTCCTTTATCTGAATCATCAGTTATTACCTGACCACTGGAAAGTGAGGGGAATCAGAATGTGTTCGTTACTTGCTGTGTATCAAGCACTGTGTATCAAACACTAATAGTCTCCAGAATTCAGATAGTAACTTCATGTCTTTCCCCAGCTTCAATCACCCCTTTGTTTCTTCAGTCTATGTGTTTCTCAGTCTGTTTTTGCTATTTTCTGCTACCCTTTTTGGCTAGAATACGTGTCTACGTAGTCCTTTGGGTTATTATAACAAAGTACTATGAGTTAGGGAACTTTATGAACAGCATACATTTATTTTTTACAAGCTGGGAAGAGGGGGGATTTCCAAAATAAATGTCCTGCTATTTTATGTGTTTGGTAAAGACCAGTTTTCTGGTTCACAAACAGCGCTTTTTCACTATGACCTCACATGAGGAAGGGAGTGTGCAGTCTCTCTGGAGACTTCTTATAAAGGCTTTCCTTAAAAAGTTCATGTATAAGCCTAGCTACTCAGGAGGCTGAGATCTGAGGATCACAGTTCGAAGCTAGCCCAGGCAGGAAAGTTTTTGAGACTCTTATCTCCAATAAACTACTCTGAACTAGCCAGAAGTGGCACCGTGGTTCAAGTGGTAGAACTTAAGTCTTGAGTACAGAGAGGCTGAGAGTCAGAACCCTAGGACTGAGTTTAAGCCCCAGGACCAGGGGAAAAAAAGTCTTCGTGACTTAGTTATCTGTCAGAGGCCCCGTTCCTAATGCCACCATCACCTTGGACATCAGGTTTCAATGCAGGATTTTTGAAGGGACACAGACAGTTCAACTATTATGTATTAATTTAAATTTCAAGATGTCTTTTAAAATGTCTTTCTAAGGACTTAACAAGTTTTACAGAGATTCAATGTACCTCAGAAATTAAAATGTCCCCTCTAGTTTAAATTGGAAAAGTATTCCCACTGATGAGTTTTTACATGCATTTCATGTATTACATGAATTTCATGCATTTCAACAAGCCTAGTTCCAAAAAGTAAAGGACTGTGATGCCAAACTTTTTCCTAGGTTTGAATCCTAGTATTGCCATGGTACTAGCCATGTGCTGATGGGAATAAAACAGCACTTCTTTTTGTTACTATGTCTTCTTCAATAATGATAGCCCTGCTACATACAGTATTTGAGAGGACCCAATTAATGGATGTTTTTGAGAAATTGTAATAGTTGCTAGTACGTGGCCATTAATATGTTTTTAATAAGTAAATAATAAAAGTATAAAGTGCTTGAAAACATGAATTTCCTAAAAAGTTGGAATTTGATTCAGACTAAAAAAATGCTTAGCAGAATACATGTATCTTAGTCATGGTGCTGATAATAATCAACAAGTTTGAATCATGTAGTTTGGTGATATAGTGAATGTACAGAGTAGAGCAAAGTGTACTGAATAAAAAATTTGGTAGGCCTTTTAGCGTACATTGGCTTTTGGCTTGTAAGTGAACATATCAATTTCACTCAGCTTCATTTTTTAGTATCTACAAAATGTGGCTATTAATATCTGTTCTCAGTACGTAGAAAAGCTTTTGTTGGGATCAAATAAAATAATGCACATTAGCATACATTATAAAATATCTAAAGTAACTACTGTTATTACTGTTTAATGATGATGACTTGCTTAGCCAAAGCACTTTATATCTCCTTGAATTTGATGTAAATCTATAATAGAAAAATGCTCAAGCAGAAATAACAAGACTCTACATATCACCATTTGCCTGATAACAGTGTTTAAAATAGCAAATAGCTTTTCTTTGAAAAATCCCTTATTTTTGTTTCTAGTTTTGTGTTAACAGTGGTATCCTTTGTACATTATTCTAAATAATGGCAACTTCGCCATATATTTTATCCATTTCTTCAGAGTTTTCTGCCTAGGTATGATCTGACCTATTTCCCTCTACCCAGCAATTATTCTCAACTATGTTTCACAAGTCACTCCTTCCTGGCTCTTGACAACATGTTGAGCAAATGGGATAGTGTTTGATCATTTCAGTTTATGAAAACTTACCTCTGTTCAAATTAAGTCTGCATCTTCACAGTTTGCATCCCCTTCACCCTACCACCTGTACTTGCTGCTTGGGCGTTGAAGGAGTGGACTTGCCCATTCTCTTGTTTTCTCCCACTCATGCCTACGTTTGGTGAGAGATGGGTAGGAGGCAGTTATCATTCTCCTTAACTGATAGATGTTGAATGTGGGAAGGACCGTATGATCTTGCTCTGAGTTTCCTCCTGTGCAAAGCTCCATGGATGATGACGTGGTGCTTTCTCTTATTTGGTTTAATGATTTTCTTGGCTGGTATTCATCTTCATACCAGCCACTAGTAATCCTCAGAACTCCACTGGGAAGAAGCAGCTGTACTCCTTCAGGATCAAAACATTCCAGCCTTCTGGCCTTTGTAATAAAATTTTCACAAAGCTGCTGCCTGGGCAGACTGAGTACCACAGAAATCACATCTTCTATGTACAGACAGGCAAACTGCCACTGTCTGTTCAGATCACCAGGGAAACTTTCACCCATTCACCTGACTTGAGCTGGCTTGCAAGTCCAAAACTTGAAGGAGTTTTGCTCTCATTATTAACATAGACATTGCTAAATGAATGCTCTTATAGATTATATTAGACAGAATTAATAACTCCTCTATATTTATCACATCTTGTTACTTGGTGCAGTTTGCTATT
The DNA here is from genome assembly GCF_000151885.1 of Dipodomys ordii. NCBI lineage: Eukaryota > Metazoa > Chordata > Mammalia > Rodentia > Heteromyidae > Dipodomys > Dipodomys ordii. The sequence goes on along the minus strand of NW_012267313.1, from coordinate 2,633,816 downwards.
GTCTGTGCAATTGATGTTGCTTTGAATCTTTTACATTTTATGCTAGTGCATATTGGGAAAAAAGGTTCTCCTGTACCTCCTACCCCACAGAACAATGAGAACTTTTGTACAGATAATGTGAAATGGGCATGATGGTAGTATATCCACCACTGCATCCCTGAAACAAACAGATTACACAAATTATGGTTTGTTGTCCCTCCGTTATCCAACCATTTGTTGAACAGTAGAACCTTAGACTTACAGCAATCTTTTCCTCTTTAGGTCCTCCTGCCATAGGGTCTAATCTCTAAGTGACTCTCCTTACACAAAATGGAATTCTCTTTTCATTCTTAAAAGCTTTTTTATTTTTAACCAACTTTTCCAAGAACTACCTTATTAAAAATTAGTATGGCATCCAGGAGCAGATGGCTCACACCTGTAATGTGAGCTACTCAGGAGGCTAAAATATGAGAATCATGGTTCAAAGCCAGCCTGGGCAGAAAAGTCTGTGAGATTCTTATCTCCAATTAACCACCATAAAACCAGAAGTGGAGCTGCAGCTTAAAATGGTAGAGTGCTAGCCTTGAGCAAAAAAACTCAGGAACAGTGCCCAGGCCCTGAGTTCAAATCCCACAGCCACCAAAAAATAGAAAGAAAAAAAGAATTAGGCCAACTGCTTCTGCTTTGACAGGCATCTCTGTCTCAAAGAGTGATTCTTTAAGAGAACCTTCTTTTTGTTTGGACCTGAAAAGGTAAGTGTTTTCATTCCTTACTTTGGGAAGTTAGTTTTGCTTTTTGTATAAGAGGATTCAACCTTTTTCTAAAGAACTTACTATGGGAATAAAATAAAAGTGTAAGGTTAAGAGTGTAAGATGGTAACAAATAGATGTTGATGATACATGTTTTAGTATTTTAAATTAAGACTTTCTGTCTGATGCCCTTAAGACAACTATGCCCTTTAATATATTATACTTTATATTTTCCCTCTCTTGTACTTACTTGAATTCAGTTAATTTAATCTTGAGTTTGTCTCACACTGTTTGAATCTCGGAAGAAAATGTGTTGGACAGAAAATTTGTATATGAACAATTTTGAGTTGCAGTATAACTTTCACCATGCTGTTTAGTTTGTGATCCATAAAATTGGGATGACAGCCAAACCAGGAGAGTAATATTTGACTGTAATAGCAAGCTATACAGCATTGCTTGAGCCACATGAAGTACACTTGATTGGTTCTGTCATTTGCACATGTGGAGAGCCCTTGTTCAGGCTGAGCAACTCCTGGTATTAGATTCTACACTTAGCCATGTCACTCTTGCTTGCTGATGCCATGAAGTAGTCTTGCAATAAGGGCCCAACTTGAAAATATCCTTTAGAGTAGAACATGCATTCTTGACCCCTAGACAGTTTATCTTATTCTGATATGGAAATTTACACTGATATATTTGTTGTTTATTATTTGTTACTTTTCATTCAATATTAATAGTATACTTTCCATGTACTTTTCTGCAGGTTTGTTGAAATTCATACCCCCGAGATTTTCTGTTCAATGAGATAGCCACTAGTCAAATACACGGTTAAAATTACAAATCCATTTCTTTGATCTGACTAGCCACAATTCAAGTATGAAACACCTATGTTGCTAGATAGGGTATCCCATGTAGAATGGATATAAAACATTTCCATGTTTTATGCTTATACTATATAGTTGGGCTATAAGATTGAGAAATGGTGCATATATATTTCTTGACTCAACATGAGATATATGGCTATATTTCATTGTAGTTTAAATTACTCATGCAGTTTTGGTGACATATATTTTGTAAATAAAAATAATCCTATTAGATGGTTACAGTATAATGTTTCAGTTAGATTAGAGACTAAAGTAATTGTTAAAGTACAGTGTTTCACAGCAATAAGAAACCTCCTACCCACCGGATGGATTTACAGCTGAATTCCACAAGGCCTTCAAAGCTGAACTCACACCAATACTCCTCCAACTCTTCAACGAAATTGAAAGTGAAAGTTCATTACCAAACTCTATGAAGCCATCATAACCCTTATCCCAAAACCAGGCAGGGAGTCATCAAAGAAAGAGAACTATAGACCCATTTCATTGATGAACTTCGATGCAAAATTTCTCAACAAAATTTTGGCCAATCGACTTCAACAACTCATCAAAAAAAATTATACACCATGATCAAACAGGATTCATTTCAGGGATGCAAAGCTGGTTCAATATATACAAATCAGTCAATATAATTCATCACATAAACAAGAACAAGGATAAGAACCACGTGATTATCTCAATAGATGCAGAAAAAGCATTTGACAATATCCACCACTCCTTTATAATGAAAGCTCTGGAAAAATTAGGAATCCATGGAACTTTCCTCAGTATAATAAAGTCTGTGCATGACAAACCTACAGCCAGCATTATACTTAATGGCAAAAAACTAAAGCCATTTCCTCTAAATTCAGGAATGAGACCAGGATGTTCACTTTCTCCAATTCTCTTCAATTCAGTATTAGAATGTCTAGCTAGAACATTAAGACAAGATGCAACCATAAAGGGGATCCACATAAGGAAAGATGAAGTGAAACTCTCCCTCTTTGAAGATTATATGATCTTGTATTTAAAGAACCCCATGGACTCCATTCCCAAGTTACTTGAGCTGATCCAAAACTTTGGCAAAGTAGCAGGGTATAAAATTAACCCTCAAATATCAATGGCTTTCCTGTATGCCAATAATGAGAACAGCGCAGCTGAAATTAGGAAAGCAACTCCATTTGTGACAGCCCCACAAAAAATAAAAAATCTTAGGAATTAACTAAAGAAGTGAAGGATCTCTATGATGAAAACTTTAAAAATCTGAAAAAGGAAATTAAAGCAGAACTAAGGAAGTAGAAAAACCTCCCATGCTCCTGGATTGGGAGGATTGACATCATGAAAATGGAAATATTGCCAAGGCTACATACAAATTCAGTGTGATACCTATCAATATTCCAACCTCATTCCTTCAGTAAAATAGAAGAAGCAATCCAAAAATTCATATGGAACAATAAAAGACCCCAAATAGCAACAACAATCCTTAGCAGAAAGAACAGTGCTGGAGGAATATCAATACCAAATTTCAAATTCTACTACAAAGCCATAGTAATCAAAACAGCTTGGTACTGGCACTAGAACAAACCTGAGGACCAATGGAATAGGCCTGAAGACCCAGAAATGAACCCACAGACCTATAGCCACCTAATCTTTGACAAGGGAGCTAAAAAAAAAAATAGGATGGAAGAAAGACAGCCTTTTCATTAAATGGTGCTGGCAAAATTGATCAAACAACCCATAGAAAACTAAAGCTAGATCCTTATCTATCACCCTGCACCATAACCAGCCCCAAATGAATCAAAGACCTCGAAGTCAAAGCAGACACCCTGAAAACATTACAGGAACAAATAGGAGAAACTTTAGGGCTCCTTGGCACAGGCCAAACTTTCCTTAATAAAGACCCAGAAACACAACAAATCAAAGACAGGTTGAACAAATGTGATTGCATGAAACTGCAGAGCTTCTGCATGGCAAAGAATATAGCTAGCAAGATCAATAGAAAGCCCATGGATTGGGAGAAGAGCTTCACTAGCCATACAACAGACTAGGGCCTCATACCTAAAATAGAACTCAAAAAATTAAATCCCCTCAACAACAAATCCTCAAAGAAACAACCATCCGATTAATAAGTGGGCTAAATCCAATAATAATACTACTACTAATGATGATGATGATGATAATACTCTTGCTTTAAAATTTATTGTACTATTAGTTATATAAAGCTTTAATATTTTGAGGATTGGGAGACTCCACTCAAAAACAGACCACACAAAATACAGAAATAGGCAATACATTCCAGAGAGCAATGTTACATCTCTCTAACTCCAATTAAAAAAGCAGCGAATGCAATCCAGCCTTCCACCTGGTCTCCCTTCTTCACCCTTCTTTCCTCTAGTCATGTTTATGGAAGGCAGCACACTGCCTGTCACTTGCTTAGCTAGATATGGGCCTGACAAAGATAAGACCATTTTCTCCATTTTCTCAGCATCCTCATGGTTAAAGCCTCTTTCCTTGAACAGCTACAGTGATCTCTTTAATATTGTCTCCAATTTTGCTCTCTCATAAGCCACTTCTCAAAGTCCTCAATCTTAGCTTCTTTAGATCATAATTCAGATTATGTCAGTCCTCTGCTATAAGCCTGTTCTGTGACATTTAGAATAATGTCCAATCTTTTTTTTAAAAAAATGAAAAAATGGAATTAAATATATACGTTGGGGGAAGCTATACCATCAAAAGTTCAGTCCAGAGAACATCAGTCTACTCAATAGACCTAAAAAGATTTTCTGAATGGTGTAAGTGACATGATACAGATCTATAAAAATTCAAGTAAAACATCAATAAAATAAAAAGGGAAATTTCTCCTTCATACAATTGCATCTTTTCCACATAAATCCTCTCTCTCTAGGCAATAACTGTTTGGTTAAAGACCTTTATAAAAGAAATAATTTCTATGTTGTCCATTGCTTAAATCTATGGTTACAGATGAGAGAATCAAAGAGTTTTTATGGACCAGTTCTTAGGTGCTACAGAGGCAAGTCATATTCTTTATTTCTTTTTTCACTTAGTTTAATTGAAAAGGGAATTTCTATAAAGCTCTAATCCAGTCCTCCACCCTCCCCCCCGTCTTGACCCCCAGTCTTGGGGGTTGAATTCAGGGCTTGGACACTGTCCCTAAACTATTTGCTCAAAGCTAGTGCTGTGCCACTTAAGCCACAACTCCACCTGTCTGTCCTTTGGGTAGTTTGACTGGAGATAAGAGTCTCATGGACTTTCCTGCCCCTGCTGGCTTTGAACCATGTACCTCAGATCTCACTCTCCTGAGTACCTAGGATTAAAAAGTCAGATAAGGTGATGTTAGGGAAATGAACCCTAAGATATGTGTTCAAATTTTTTTTCTTTCATGCGATTGTTTCTAACACATTTATGAGATTATTTCTTTGTTGCTTTGTATGTCCCTTCCCCATGGTATAACCCCTGCTTTCACTGTGTTTCATGTCGGTATAATTTGTGGAGGGGAAGGGGAAAAACAACTCATTTAAATAGGGCTACAGGTGGACCCATTGCAACAATGAGATGTACAAATCGTTATGTCAAAAACAAACTTTACAACTTTGGTGGGGGGGGGGAGGATTGGGTGGGGGGAAAATTAAAAAAAATAAAAAGCTTGAGCCACCAGCTCCCAGCTTCTTAAAGGCTATTCTTATGGTACATTACTCTTTAAAAAAGTACATTTCAGATATGTGCAATGTGCATCTCATATTCCTAATCCAATCCTGTCTTATCATAGACTTGGTTTCTGTCTAGCACCGCACAAACTTGACTGGAGGCTCTTCTCTGCCTCCTTCCTTTGCCCTTTGATTTTATCATGCTTCAAACTTGATTTTTTCACAGGATCTTTGTGCTCGTTATCGATCTTGCTGGGATGGTATTTTCTCCATCCCACTCAGGTATCTATTCATATTTTTACCTTTTAGACCCTGGCCTTATTACCCGCTCTAACACCATTCTGTAGCTCCTCCTTAGAGCATTTAGGTAAGCATGACATGTTAATTCATGATCTTTTCTCTGTACTAGAGTGTTTTGCTTGAAGACACCAAAGACATCAATTTGCTTTTCATGTTGTTCATCTTTTTTTTTACTTTATTAGATGCTGGATAAGTAGTTATCTAATGTCCAAATACATACATTGTAAGGGTATGTATTTGTATGTGTATATGTAAGGGTAAGTAGACAAAAAAGGTAACATAGTGTCTTTTTTTTTTTTTACTTCTTTCTGGGCTTTTTATTTTTGCCTCAAATTCTGCTGTTACAGTAATCTCTGTGCTCTTAAAAGATTTCTGTATAAAATGTATTTGGTCATTTGTTTTTCTACCAAGATATATTATGAGCTTATGATCAGTAAAGTTTAGCTCTATTTACAAATGCTTTGGATTTTTATGATCAGTTGTATCCTGAGTTAGCCTGGCCACTTGAGGAAGATGTAAAAGATCTTGTGAGCCAACAAAGCCATGAGTTATGTAACTGATATATAATACTATGTAAAGTATTTCCACCTTTTTTTAAAGCATAATTGAATGGAACTTTGAAACATTACCTTGCTGCTATTTGGCTATATACAAATAAAGGCTGGAAAAAAATTAAGATGCAATCAATCACATTATCCCTTTTATAAAACTGTGCAGTCATTAACATGCAATCAGCACAAAAGACAGGCCCTTCATGTGGCATGCAAATCTCTGCAAGATAGGGTCCCAGCCTCTGGCCTACCGTTCCTCACTTCTGTTACACGCATCCTAGGCTGCTCATACCAAGAGATCATGATGGTCCCTGTTTGAGTTCTTTTGTACATTGATGTCAGTTGACCTGTACTGTGTTGCCCACATTTTCCCCACTATTTGCCTTTTGTTTTAAAAATCTTACCCTGAAATTATTCTCTGTTTTTCCAGCAGAAAATAGTTTGCCAGTTTGCCAAAGTGCTCCCAATTTCTATGTTAGACATAGTGTTTTCCTTCTTAGAAGTAGTGACCCTGCATTGCATCTACCTTTGAATCCCTGGTGGCTAAAATATTTAGTGTGTGCTCACTAAACATTTGGTATATGAAGAATGTTTCCTTTGATCATAGAAACATTTGAAGTCTTTTGCTCTCTTCCAAGTGGAATTATTTTCTCCTTCCTTTCAACTCTCTTATTATCTGTCCAGTTTTGCTTTTCCACACACACACACAAAAAAAACCCAAACTCTCAAAACTCTGCTACAGTTATTTCCTAATGTGTCTCTCTCTTAGGCCATATTGTGATTCTAGTGAGGACTAGAATTAAGAGCTAGGTATTTTTATCAAATATTATTCTGTTAAATTTAGAGAATCCAAACATTATTGATTTATATTAAAAATAATATTTTATGTAGATACATATTTTTGTCTTGGTTATGTCATGAGGAAATTTTGTGAATCCACACTTTTAGATTGATTTTCCATACAAAGAAACAGACTGAAGCAAGAAAACAAATTCTTTTTTTGGGGGGGGGGTCCGGTCATGGGGCCTGAACTCTGGGCCTGGGCGCTGTCCCTCAGCTCTTCAGCTCAAGGCTAGTGCTCTACCACTTGAGAGCCACAGCACCACTTCTGGCGTTTTTTCTTTTTGCTTATGTGGTGCTGGGGAATCGAACCCAGGGCCTCATGCTCATGCACACAAGGCAAGCACTCTACCACTGAGCCACCTTCCCAGTCCCCCAAAGAAAGATTCTTTAGTGCCAGTTTTTCTTAGAAACTGTCACAATAACTTCTAGCAGTTTCTCTGCTCCTAAACTGTGTAGATCAGCCTGCACAGGTACCTGCTTTGTTTTCTATTTCCTAAGTTCCTTGGAAGAGGCCTTTGGTTTGCATAGATTAGAGAGGCAATCTCTTTTCTACCATCCAAACCAATTTAGGTGTGTTCTAGTCTTTACACTTTAAAGAAAATACCTGGTTATTATAATGTCTTGCGCCTTTTCTATGCTTATAACCAAGTCCTTCCAATAAAATTGAAGCTTTCTCTCCTAATTTATCTTCTATAATTCATTACCTCTTCTAGCTATCTTTAAGAAAAAAATCACTTTCAGCATTCTATTTATTTTATTTGTGTGACAAAATTGGCCTATGAATCAGTCACATTTGAATACACACACACACACACACACACACACAAGTTTCAGAGCTTCTGCAGCTCTTCCTTGAGCTCCAAGGATTTATTTCTTTTTGTTGTTGTTGTTTTAATTTCTTTGAGTCCAATATCCCATTTTTATTGACTGTCACACACCCAGAGAGGTTATGCATATTCTTTAAAAAATTGTTTTTTTTAATTTGGAAAAGATGGTTTTCCCTTTCTGTTCTGATTGACTAATTTCTCACCCCAAAACCTCTACATAGCATTTTTTAACCTGAAAACTTTCAGTGAGAAAATTTGCTAACGTCCTAAAATTCTATATTGTGCTGAATTTATGATACATAAATCACCAAATACATGAATTGGTATTTAAAAAATGTAACTGGATTGTACACTTTCAGCTTATTCATTTAAAATACATCTTTTAAGTCAAGGCAAATATATATGTGCACATCTGTGTGCATGTTCTTAGTAGGGGTGTGATATTTTTTAAAGTTTCCCATTATTTTCTTCTGTAGGAATTGGCTATGTGTTATGTGTTATGACTTCTCATGAATAGATTTGAATTTTGAGTGAGATTTTTGCTAGCTCAAAGCACTAGCCTCATAAATTTTACAAAATATAACCATATTTGTATTACTTAATTCTTATAGCCAAAGATAGCACTTATCCTTGACTATTTTACCTGGGGAAAAAGAAATTCCATAAAAGAGTTCAGAATCTTTCTATCAGTAAATTCAACTAAGATTATATAACTAACTACGTCATGAAATTGATGTTTAAAAACAAAAAAACAAATATAAGAAAAACCTTGCACGCACACATCAGTCTTATCTTAATACTGATAAGGTACTTTTGAACTTAATTCTTCAACCAGTATGGTATGCTTAGTTGTCTTTTTATACGTGGTTTTGTAAAGAAATAATTGGTTGTTCATATATTTGAATTTATGGCGATTGATAGTCTAAGTTTAGAATTTGATTGACTTTGCCTGGATTTAGAATAGTTAACTGGTGTTAGTTTTCTTAGTTACATATAATCAATCACCCACTTTATACCTGAAGTTTACATTTCTAATTAGTGCATATTGTCCATGGATTTCATATGCCAAGTTATTTACTATATTGGTACATATAGAATAGTTCACCAATTTTAATTTTCCTAATTTCATTGTGTGATTCTATCACTTACATTTGGCAGAAAAGCATTATTTTCAGATATAATTGTGTGCTGTGTTTAAGATTGGACTGCTGGTGCTAAAATTTAAAAGGTTTTGCTTGTGGATTGTGGGAAGACAAATGGCACATCTCTGAAAGAGAGAAAAAATAGTACTGTAATTCAGTGTCATGTTGATAGAAATAGAAACCTTAACCAGTCATCTTTTATTTTTGGCTCAGACAAGTAACTATAAAATATAACCCAGATGGTGGAGCTCTGATAGTAAAGATACAGAAATGACATTTTGCTGATGAATTTTCCGCTACCCTTTGCTTCACCATTTTCATTTTTATACCAAATCTTTTATGGTGTAAGTTGCTTGGTTATGTATCTAAGGACAGATTCATAGGATAAAAATGAAATGTGTGTAGTGGCATTTTTAGTTCTGGGATTATTTCATAAAACTCGTGTTTTCATTTCATCTTCTAATTATTTCGTTCTTTTTATGCTTTTCTTTTCCCCCCTAAACTCAGACATAACATAAGCAATGCCATGCGTTCTTTATCATATATAATTTTGCTTCTGAATATATATTTTAAAAGGATTTAGAATATATTTCCATGCTTTACTTGCATGTTTGCCTGTATTAGAATTGAAATAGTCTCTAAAGAGACTGCAGATTTGTCACAACTGGTCTTGTAGTCTCTAGTTTCAGCCAGCTTCACTTTTTTTTTAATGGTTTGCATTGAAATAGGGAAACAGCCCACACCCAGGGCAGTTTAGTAAGGGGCCTGTAAGAAACAAGGAGTGGGCCAGATAGTTGATATGCAGCATTGAGATTTTGTAGTACAGGAAAACTGAGGCTACATCCTTCTCATCTCTAGCATCATTGTTCCCAAAGCTGCTTTTGTATCTCACTTTCTGGGTCTTTAGGCATTCTCCCTAATTAATTCCTGGAGAAGGACAAGAAGAGGCTAAGGCCTACTAAATTGTGTATACTATATTTTCATTCACTTCTCACCATGACTTCATAAGATCAAAACTAGGATTTGAATGGAGGTCAGTGTGACTCAGTGTTGAGGCTATGCTGCCTGAGCTTACCAGGCATTGTGTGTGTGTGTGTGTGTGTGTGTGTGTGTGTGTGTGTGTTGTTTGTGTGTACACAGCAGTGTATTTCCATTATCTCCATTTTCTTTTCTTTTTTATTGTCAAGGTGATATACAGAGGGGTTACAGTAACATAAGTAAGGTAATAAGTACATTTCTTGTCCAGCTTTTTACCCCTCCCTCATTTTTCTCCTACTTTTCAATCCCCTCTCAATCCCCCCACCCCCAAGGTGTACAGATCATTTCCAACATAGTGTCTTGTGTATATCGCTGTTGCATTGGTTCCCACTCCCCCCCATCCCGCCCCCTGTCCTTTGTCTCACCATTCTCTTGTTCCCTTTCCCTTCCTTAATTCAGATAAATATAAATACAATACCAGGGTGCCAAAACTCACATATAGTTAAAACAGGGGATAAACCAGGAAAGGAAGAACACACAAAAGAAAAAAGAAATCATATAGAACATTAAAAGCAACAGCAACCAAAAAAAAAACCTCTTGTGTCCATGTCTCAGAGTTCATTTCACTTAGCATCATCTTATATGGTCATATGTATGTAGCTATTGAGCTATTCTGCTCATTTGCTAAGAGTATCCTAGATGCATACACTCTAGGATAATCTCCATTTTTTAATGGTCTTATATAAGACCTTTTGGAGAAGGCAGTATATACCTTTTCCTCAAAAGTGTTTTAATGGTACAGAGAATATAAATAGAACACAAAATATAATATAATTTTTAATATAATTTTTTCCAAGCCTTTCCATTTCCTAACAAATGGGGCAATGCCATTCTTTCTGATGGAGGCACAGAATTCCATTGTGTATATATACCACATTTTCTTGATCCATTCATCTACTGAGGGGCATCTGGGTTGGTTCCATATCTTAGCTATATAAGTCATGCTGGTAGCTTTAGTGTGGTCTTGTTTGTAAACATTTGGGTAAATGCCCAAAAGTGGAATTGCTGGGTCATAGGGGAGCTCTATGTGGAGTCTTTTGAGGAACCTCCATACTGCTTTCCAAAGTGGTTGAACAAGTTTACACTCCCACCAACAATGCAGTAAGGTTCCCTTCTGTCCACATCCTCCAGCATCTGTTGGTATCTCAATGTTGTTTTGATTTGCATTTCTTTTATGGCTAGGGTGGTTGAGCATTTCTTCATGTGTCTATTGGCCATCCTTCTTTCCTCTTTGGAGAAGTTTCTCTTTAAGTCTTTAGCCCACTTGTTTATTGGGCAGTTGTTTCTTTGAAGATTTGTTGTTGGGGGATTTAATTTTTTGAGTTCAAGGTATATTTATAATAAAAACACTCTTGTAATGAAATTCATTGATGTTTTATTCAAGAATATTTGGTACACTGAAAATATTGGCAATGTAAAATCCACTTGCCACTGTTATATTGCAACAAAAAGATAGGTAGATAGATAGATAGATTGATGTAGGTATGCATATATTAAAGAGAAAGTACATATAAACTCATAAGTAGCTGTTGCTGAGTTTCTTATATTGTAGTCATACAAAAGCCTATATCAGAAAAGTGAGATGTATAAGACGTTATGTCAAAAAACGAACTTTACAATTTTGGTGTGTGGGGGGGGAGTAGGCAGGGGAGGGAGGTGTTGAAATGGGAAGGGTTGGGAAGGGGAAACAAAGGAGGAGGCAACAATGTTTGATAAGAAATGTACTCATTACCTTGCTCATGTAATTGTAACCCCTCTGTACTGTATTTTCACAATAAAAAAATGTGTGGCTGGTAAAAAAAAAAAGAAAGAAAGAAAAAGGAAAAAAAGAAAAGTGAGTCAGTTTTAATTTCTAAGGTCCTAATTACTTCTGAGAGATTCTAAAATCTTTAAAGTCAAGCACTCCTGGCTAGCTTCTGTAATCCTGGCTGCACTGAAGGGTAAAATTAGAAGGATAAAAGTTCAGCATCAGCATAGGCAGGAAAGTCCATGAGACTCCATCTCCAAAATAGCTAGCAAGAAGCAGGACTAGAAGCATGGCCAGGTGGTTGAACACTAGCTGAGTGAGCAGGAAAGAAGAAAACAGCCAGGGCAAGAGCATGAGTTCAAATCCCAGTAACACCTTCCTCTCAACCAAGGGGGAAAAAGAGTTCTCACATTCAATTTGGAGAGGACTAATTGTAAAACAAAGACCATTGTAAAGAAAATAACTTATTTCAGATTCTTATATATTTATAAGTTGTGGCAGTGCCAAAGATAGCTAAAATCTAAGACATGGAAGTTTAGATGAAGAATGGATTTGTTCTTGATTATATATCTTACCTGCTTTCCCTATTAAGTTGGCATATAAGTCGAACTCTCCAGTATATCCCAGTAATTCCCTGTTCACATGTGTATGCACATTTGTCATCTAGCTCCTTGAGAAATGAAACAACAAAGTAACCAATAGACAAGGGAGGGCAAAAATTAATATCAGAGAGACCCAAGGCCTTTAAAAGCCAAGCTATTTTCATACTTTATATGTTAAGATATGAACTGTTCCAGGCATTAGAAGGCAAAGAGTCAGGTATGCAGGCTTCTGACACAGGAGAGATCCTTTCTTCCAACACTGGCAGTGAATCCTTAGGTGATAAAGCAGAATTGCAGATTGATGGTGTCTGTGCCTGAGTTACAGCAGGTGAGAGTAGGTATTGGTTTCTATCAGGTGTTAGTTCAGAATATAAATAAAATATTCACATTTGGAAAGAGATTAGATTCTAGAATTTTAACTTTTCCATACACACAACACACACATACTTGCACATGTGCTCCCACATCTTTTAGAAAAGATTTTCTATAGCCTAACAGGCAGAAGGGAACAACTAATTAGCTTGGCAAAATTCTCCAGAATTTTCCTCAAGGTAGTGTACTTTTATTATATCAACACAATTTTATGAGTTATGTATAAGTGATGTATAAGTTATGTATAAGTGATCTAAATACCTCACCCAAATTTTTCCTTGGAGGCAGAATTATTAATTAGGATCCACTGACATCACAGTGTTTCCTGTGGCTCATTGGAACTCTTTCCACCCCTGACTTTCAGCAGTGTTCCTGTGATTCAATACTAAAATGAGAGGAATGTGAGAAATCATTGCTCTCAATGTCCTTATTCTAATAGAGGCAATAAAAATCAAAATTTCATTTCGGCCGTGATTATGTCACTACCAGCATGATATGGTTTTCTTCCAACTAGCTGATGCTTGCAGACTGTATATTGATCCCATGTAAGTTACAACCACACCAAGTGGTAGGAGAAACCTTCTTTTTTTTTCCCCTTTCCCAGTTAGTTCTTTTTTTCTTTTCTTTTACCCATGTTATTATCTTCCAGTACACCCCCAAGTCATGCTTTTTTCTATTCATCATAAGCTTTGTTTTGAAGTCTTTTAGAGTTGATCTTACCACTTTGTTGGACAATTGTCATCTGACGACTTCCTTCAATTTCCCAACTCCAAAATTTTTACTTCAGGAAGCAGTTGCTGGTTAAGTAGATGTTACCTTGTCCTATAACTGTCTTAACTGTGCCTGTGTGCCTCTCACTTCCTACCCATAAATACCCTTCATTTCATCGTATTTATTTTGTTAAGCTCCCTCCAACCTGAAAGAAACCCAGCCTGTCATACCATCAGAGTTTAAGTAAATCATCAATAAATAAACTTTTATTTCATCTGGATTAGATGTTTAGACATTTGTCATTTCTATAAACTTTGTTTACTTTCACTCTATCCACTTTTTCTGAAAGTAAATTTAAAGAAGCATTACATAGGAGGGAGGTACTGGAGATTAAATTCAGAGTCTTGCACGCTAGACAGATAATTTAACATATAAGCTATGCCCGGACCCCTTCTTGGCTTTAGTTACTTTCAGATAGGGTCTTTTGTATGCATCCTGGGCTGGCCTTTGACTGTGATTCTCTTATCTTTCCTTTCGTGCAGCTGGGACCAAAGATATGTCTTTACACCTCACATGGTCAGGCCTTATATTTTGAAGCTCCACCACTTCCGTAGCTTGAATTACCTGTATGAGCCAATGTGCTCAGCATTATAATAGGTTTTTGATCTAATAAAATTCCTGCCACTACCATCAGTGTACACTAAGATACTCCTGATTTTTACTTGCTACATTTTTTTCCTTCAGTTTCTTTCCTCATTCTCTTCTCTCTTCCACAGCATTTGATTCTTAGTAAACTTCAGCCCTCTGTTTATCAGTTCATAGCTGAGAATATTAAAGCCACACCACAGACACTCCCTTATTATGGTAAAAATCCTGCAAATTATATTTCCATACATCTTTTTCTTCATACGCTTAAAGAAATTAGTTCCTCTCATAGAGCTATTTATTTGGATCCTATCCTGTCTCACATGAACACCTGACTTTTCTCTACTTTACAACCAAATATTATCTTACCAGTTAACATGTTAACTGCTGGGGTTGTACAAGTCAGCAGGACAATAACCAGACCCAGGCTCCCTGACAGTCAGGGTTAGCGTTCCTTGATACATGATTCTTCCTTTTCTTTGTTAACTGTTTCCTACAGGATAAAATTGTCTTTGTTCTTTGGATTTGCTACGTTTTCCTCTTCCTCCTCTTTAATTTGACTTTACTTCACTTATTTAGTTAATAATCCAGCGATGTTGCTAGAGTAGCAAAAATTTGATGAGAATCATCACCTTCCGTATTTCAGGTAATGGAGCGGTATAAAAACAGCTTGAAAGGCAGAGACCCTGTCTCCTGTTCCCAGGGTGGCCCCCTGGACAGGTTAAAGTTGACATCTGGTGTGGCATCGATTGCTTTCTTCTTCTGGAAAGCCCTGGTTGATCGCTTGACACCAGACATTAGATCTGACCTGAACGTTAGCCCAAGCAAGTGCTGCATAATTAAGCGTCTGAGATTTGTTTCCCCTGGTTGGACAGAAGAGCCTTGCAAGGTGAGAGCTCAGTTGAAGTGATAATGCTGATTACATCCTAGTAGAATAGGAATCTGATCTTAGAAATTTCCTCTAGCTCTTGTTAATGAGGCGAAGACAACACTTATAGAGAAAATGAGGTCACTACAAAAGGGAACCTTTTGGATTTTTTTTCTTTTTTTTCTTTAATAAAGAACCAATCATTTCACTTTCTTTTGAATCAAGGCCTAAATTTATTGTCCTGAATGAACCTCAATTTAAATGAACAAATAAGAATGTCTTCTCAGGGGGATAGTAATCTTTTTTAAACTTACAACCCATCAGCATCAAGGGAACTTAAATGACTCTAGAAAGTAACACTAAGGTAAGCCAAGAAGTTAAAATAACTTAAACCATGCTGACAAAGGCAGACTGAAATAATTAACAGAAGCCAGTTATTATGCAACTATATTATTTATTCAGTAGAATGCAATTTTTATAACAGGTTTTTTTCTTTCTATTCTTTTCTTTCTATGCTATTCTATTGTTTTTTGAGCCTCTCTTTACATCAATAAAAGTTATTTTCCTAAGGTTCAGTTTACATCCTCACCTATAAACAATGTATAATCAAAACAATAGCAGTTATCCATTTCCTACAAGTCCATACATTTCTTTTTTTATGTACACGTTCTAAGGTGAGATTGGGCTCACTGGCAACTCACTGGAAAGAAAGTATCTTCTCTACCACAATTCTCTGAGAGCTACATTAAATATTTGCATCCTGTTCTGCATTTATTGCTAATCCTTTGTCCCAACTGTTATTAAATAATCTAGCAATTGGATTTGATCTAAAAGCATTTATGTGTAGTGCAAATACATCCCCTAACATTTCTGTGTTCATAAATTCACCACCCTACTGTAAGGAAGCATTTTATTTATTTATTTCTGACATCTCATTCTCTGAGCTTCAACATACTTGAGTAAAATCAATAGTCACAAAAGGAAAATGGGGAACTTGAAAAATGTTAACACCAGACTGAGTTTGAGATGAGAGTGCATGGAGAAAAGAGAAATGATAAGTTCTCACCTACTATTTCCCTTTGGTAGTAAATTTTAGGTGATTGTAAAGGTATTACATGAGATGGGAAAAATTTAATGATCATGATATTAGCATTTATTCAATATGTTATATGAACAAGTGGTTCTATTTGAAATAATGTTGGTACTTTATTTTAAATTTAGCATCTTGAAAGGAAATTGGAAGTTCATTTAAATGAAATTTATTTAACTGAAATTCTTTCACCCTATTCTTAATTGGAGAGGCTAGTCAATGTGGTTCCTTTCAGTTCTGGTTAACTACACTACTTGTTAGCTGCTTTTGTTGGTCTATTTCTTTTTTTTTCAGTATAAATAGATATAAAATCTATTTACCTTAGATTCTCTGAATTTGTTTCTTTCTATATAGAGAAACAAGCAGAAGCAAGTGTGAACATGTGTGCTAGCTTAAGACAGTCTCTTTTATAGAGTAAGTGCTCAATAAACCATCCTTATTTTTTCCAATCTACAGTTTTTCCAGAGTAAAATTGTCCTACCAAGGTTACCTGAGATGTAATTATTGCTAACTCTAATCAATACTTTTAAATTTTACTTTCCCTTGATCGCTCTCCTGTATTTGATATTATTCAATATTGCCTATATCATTTTTTCCCCTTCACAGTCTTCTAAATCTACATACTATTAACCTGGAAGGCTCGCTGTTTCTTTCTCTCACTAGGGGTCTTCAGTTTGTGCTGATCCACAATCATAGACTGATCCAGTAATTAGAAATATTCCCATGAGAAGGGGAAATGGTTAAAGATCAACAGACAGTCCTGGAAAGGCTCAGTTCACCCAGCGTTTGTGTTCATTAGGTGCTATCATTTACCCTCTCTTTTATTTTTCTTCCTGTGCTGTCTCACTCACTCATATTAAATTTCAAAGTGATAGCTTAATGCCATCAATGGCGTAGCACTCTCTTCCAGATCCACTCCTTCTTTTTAGAGCCACCTCTTCTCCCACATCCATCTACCTAGTTACCTCTCATATCTGTCAGAGGGAAATCAAATTTGACATGTCTGAAATGTACTTGGTATCTACCTTCCTTTTCAAATACGTACCATTTTCTGTATCACCATCCTGATTAGAATCTTAACATGCTCATTCACCTAGGAACCCAAGCCAAATCATCTATCCTGCTCCAGAGCCAAGGTAGCAACAAGTTCTAGCATGTTGTTTCTTCAGCATTTTCTGCTGTTACCAACATAATGCCTACCTATTCCTTTCAGATTATCTTCCACCCACTTTAGAAGTGAAGTACATTTGACTATATTCTATGTGTATTTCATGTATTACTTCCATTATCTTTCTCAAAAACGCTTTGCTAAATATACCAAAAATTACCTTGGTGCTTCTATGAACATTGACATTCTAAAGGTTGAATCTTGACTTCTTCTGGGACGTCACACCATGTGTAAAAACCATGTGAAGTGTTTGTATGCATAATAGCCAACTCTGTAACAGGAGCCTAGATTGGACTATGGCAACTTTTTGTTGTTGTTGTTTTTGTTTTGGCTAGCTTTTGTTAATGTGATATTGTTGAGCCAAGCTACTTCTCATATAAGGCCTTCCATAACTACTTCCAAACTCCTGCTTCTCATTTGATGCTCCAAGTCATTAACCATAGATTATTTCACTGTTCATCAATCAGTGTGCTTGTAATTCTAGCAATATATATGTTTGTCTCTGTTCTTGAAAATTCTAGTTTCTTTATTTTATATCTTCAGTAATAGATATACAGATATCAAATAAATAATGCAAATGGGAAAAAATAGGAGAAACTTTACTTTTAGAGATATCAGGTTTGCTTATCGCATATTTCCTATCATACTAGTAGCTGCTTAAAGAAAATTTGAACTGTTTGAATTCAGTAACGTAATTTTTTTCTTTTTATTTGATTTCCTTGTACAAGGTTTGGGATAAGTGAATCTTTAAATTCTTAAGAGTTTAAAAACTTACAAGAATTTAAAGAATTAAGTACAAACAAATTTACTTTTTAAATGTATTGTAGCTTTCTCTAAAAATGGCGGTTGTAAATGTTTTCTGCTTCTTCCCAACAGGTAATATTTGAAGCTGAAGTCTCAGGAGGAAGAAGTGGTTATATTGCCATCGATGACATCCAAGTACTGAGTTATCCTTGTGGTAAGTTGTATTTATCTCTGTTGTATTTTTCTGTGTCCTTTGAAAACCACTGTCATTCATAGGCAATGACTGTTGATTGTTTAGGATTTGGTCATCACTTTCTTATTAATTCTTCATTTCTTTTGAAAAGAAGACATAACTATTTCTGGAATTCTGTTTCAAGTATTTTTTTGATTTGTAGCTAAATATTAAAGGGTGACTATTTTAAATGACTTGATTCCTGGGAACAAATTATAATGCAAAGGTAACTCTTGGTAGGACCTATCACATTTTTTCAATATTATCCAAATGTTTAGGAAAATGAAGAAAAATGAATAGCCTGACTGAATTATCTGAACTTCTGTTTAAGTTCAGGTGCAACAAAGGGAATGACTTAGTTTACCTTGTTTTAAAACCTAGGGGTATCTTTTTTTCATGTCATAGTAACAAATATCTGGTTAGTTGACATTAAAGAAAGAGAAAGTGAACAAAACAAAACCCCATTTATTAATGTAAATTGCTTATGAATGACCTTAGAAACATATTGATTGTTTTTTAGATCACATATCTGTTTGTATTTAAATCACATTACTCAAAAGAAAATTAGTTATGACATGAATTTAGAGGAGCCAACGCAAAATGAGGCATAGCCTCAGACTTTTCTTACTATATTTTAGCAGCAGCAGTTGCAGCAGCAGCAGTGATGGCACCTGTGTTATTCTGGATCTTCTGTATAATAATCCTCTCTGGTAGCCCTATCTCTATCTCCTTGTAAACAGGATGCACAGGGACCCCATATAAAGGATAGGGCTTTGTGTCCCGGGTGGGTGGGTTGTCATCCTTTAGCATACCACAGGGAATGGTAAATCAGACTTCTCCTGGGTCCTTCCTCTGTTTCTGACTCATTAATTCTGAATTGGGACCAGAGAATTTACATTTCCAATCAATTTCCAGATGTTGCTGATGCTTCTAGTGAATGGATTTCTTTTTTGAGAATGGTCTTTCTGCTGTTCATTCTAGCTCAAACATTTTCCCCCCTGAGTTCTTATTAAATTAAGGCCCTAGAGAAAGAAGTACCTACCAGGCCAAGGTCACTTACATTGTCTATGGTGTATATGTTTTGAAAGAAGAGAACAAAATGACATCACTCAAAGTTCAGGTTGGATTAGTAAACTTTTTCAGTCTATATGATAAGAACTCTGTGTTTCTATCTACTGTTCATATTCATTTCTTAAATGATAAATGGGCAAAGAAAGGCTTTCATGAATGGGAAATTGTGAATTGGCCACAACAATGCCACTTGTACCATGGTATGGTTTTCTAAGAATTTTCCTTTTATTGACTGAGGTTTTACTTTTGCTGTTTATATTTTCTGGAAATGAAAAATACCGGTGGAAGCTTTCATTTCAAATGTCAATTGCAAGATACGGAACTGATCTCCTAGTTTCTGTATACATTGTATGCAGTCATCCTTTTCATTTAACTAATATTTCTTTTTGATATCTTTCTTATGCTTATAAAACTAGCATGTTGATTTAACAACTGTTAAGTAGGTATTCTATTTTTGAGAATTATTTAAAAAATCCCCCCTTTCTTGGAACTATGAGGGTTTTCAAAGGAAGGAAGGAAGGAAGGAACAAGGGAAGGGGATGCAATTACTTAAATCATAAGTTGGAATTATATGTTCTAGGCCTTACAATGGTCAGTATTTTAGAAAGCTTTGCATATTCCTGTTATTCTCTGACACATGTCTCTTTGTTCTCTTTTTCGGTTTACACCTTATATTATGACCCATATGTAACAGCCTATAACAGCCTTCCTAGTAACTATTCAGCACTCATTCTTAAGAGAAATGTCTTAACAGTTCAGCATGAATGTACAATAACGCTACTCAGAAGAAAACTGAGAGACAGAGAGAGAGGACATGTTATCTTCTAGCACAAACAAAAGTTCATATTTTTTTGCATATTTGTCTTGGCCAAAAGTAGAAACATTAAGAACAGTATTCTGTTGCAAATAAGTAACACAAAATATTAACAGAAACATTAAGAACAGTATTTTGTTGCAAACAAATAACATGAAATATTATTTGTACATTATTTTTTTTCTCTCCATTTACAGATAAATCTCCTCATTTTCTCCGCCTGGGGGATGTAGAAGTCAATGCAGGGCAGAATGCTACATTTCAGTGCATTGCTACAGGGAGAGATGCTGTGCACAACAAATTATGGCTCCAGGTAAGATCCAGTTGGCATCTGAACGGAAGATTTCATATGATTCTTTTTTTCAAAAAAGTTAGCACTGGTGTCGTGTGTGTGTGTGTGTGTGTGTGTGTGTGTGTGTGTGTGTGTGTGCATGTGTGTGTGTGTGTACACACATGCAAGTATGTGGCATAGATTGTGTGTGGGGTTGGTTTAATGGCCTGAGACCAAGCATCTCCCTTTCTAATGAAATATAAATAAAAATATGAGGGCACATAATCAATATTTGCATTGGTCTCTAGTGAAATCTAATGATTTTCTAATGCGTTCTTCAAATTCTAAAGGAAAGTTCTCTAGATCCATTCAAAATTGGAGTGAAAAATGAAAATTTTCTTATTTAATAATTTTGGGAGAATAACTTGTAAGGGCATAGTAGTTACTTAAAAATTGTCTTTATCTATGAAAGTTTCCAACATATTTTAAGTAACTCTTGATATTAAGATTTCAATTGGAAAAGAGTCAATTAAAGTTTTGTTTAGATTTTTTTTCTATAGCAGAATGAATCACTGATCTATATTTAAGATGTCTGACTTAAATATATTAAGCTTTTAATAGATCTGTGTTTGCCAATTATAATTTAACTTACATGAGAAAATGTAAATGGAACATATAAATAGCTTCAAAAGAATGAAGGGAATAAAAAACCTGTAGAGCAAGGAATATTCATTTTCCTTCAGAGAAATTAATGAAAATCTGTCTGTCAACCCTGAAGTAGTGAGGGGTAGGAAGGGCTTAGGAAAACTGAATCAAAGAGCCCTGGACCTGGGTCAGATGGCTGTTGAACTAAACATCTAAAGGTAGATGATATGTAAACAATAATGTCTTTAAAGCATTCTTATTTTTATTGCATCAGAATAAGGAAAAAGATTTAAAGTTTTTTTTTGTTTTGTTTTGTTTTTTGGTCAGTTGTGGGGCCTGAACTCTGGGCCTGAGTACTGTTCCTCAGCTCTTTAGCTCAAGACTAACACTCTACCACTTGAGCCACAGCACCACTTCCAGCTTTTTCTGCTTATGCGATGCTGAGAAATAGAACCCAGGTCCTCATGCATACAAGGCAAGCACTCTACCACTGAGCCACCTTCCCAGCCCTGTTTTTTTTTTGTTTTTTTGTTTGTTTTCCTTCTGTCATGGGCTTGAACTCAGGGCCTGAGCTCTCTCCTGACCTTTTTTGCTCAAGGCTAGGCCTTTACTACTTTGAGCCATAGAGTCACTTTGGGTTTTTGGTGGTTAATTAGAGATGAGTGTCACAGACTTTCCTGCACAGGCTCAGTTCGAACTAACATCCTCAATCTCAGCCTCCTGAGTAACCATGATTAGAGGTGTGAGCCATCAGAGCCTGGCACTCCATGACAGTGCCAATCAAGATCTTACTGAAGAATCTATGTATGTATATCTTATTTTCTTCAATATGGACATCAGAATTTTTTTCACAATATTCCTTGGGGAGGAGAGATTCTTGTGCAGGTATTTTGGGTTGAGGTTATAATATATGGATATATAAAACAACTTTACTATAATGTTTTGTATTATACTAGATGTTATATGTGTGTTTCCTAATTTCACTAGGATGGTATAATAAATACAAATAATGTTTTGTATTAAATGGTTTGTCCCTATGTTTATAATTTATAAATAGCTTGAAAAGAATCAGGGGGAAAAAACCCTATTGAGCAAGGAATATTCATTTTCCTTCAGAGGACCTAATGAAAATCTGTCAACCCTGAAGTAATGGGGGGATGGGTGGAGCTTAAGGAACCTGAATATAAGAGATTGGAGCTGGGTCATATGGCTGTTGAACTAAACATTTAAAGGTACAAGCATACTATCTTTTTTGCCCAATTTGGAAAGCAAGCCAAGCTTTGTTCTTTGTTCTCATTATGCTAATTTCTCCTACAAATATTGAGATATAGGATATGTTTTTTTTCTGAGAGTGCACATAGCATAGCACACTGACAATTTTATCTACTCACTGTAAAGTCCTTTATTTAACTCTTTTTTTTAACCTTGGCCAATGTAAATGGTTTAAAATGTGTTTTTAACATCATTTTCTAATTATTTTGATTCTTATATTTTCATTTGAACAAAAAATATCAGTTGGAATTTGGCTTTAGTTGTGAGCCATCTAGTTTTTTTCTTAGGGAGCCAGACAAGGCCATGTATTCTGGCACTGTGGCTTTATACTCTAGAATTTAATGTGGCATTGAAATAAAAAGGGTTTTGTGTCCACAGATAGCAGCTGGCCACACAGATATTCTTGACTATCCTGGACTGAGTAGGTTAGAGTCACAGAACTGTTCACTTTCTCTTTTTTCTTATTTTATGCATTGTCTCATTTATTACAGTTTCTTTTTGTAATATATATCTTTTATTGTAAAGATACTGTACAGAGAGGTTACATGAGTAAGATAATGAGTACATTTCCTATGAAACATTGTTACTCCCTCCTTTGTTTTTCCCATATTATCCCTTCCCTTCCCACTTCCCCAACTCCTCCCTTTCCCTGCCCCAAGTTGTAAAGTTCATTTCTTATTTTTCCCTTCTATTTTTCATAGGGAGAATGCACTCAGTGATTTCTGGTCTGCTCTCTTCCCTTTCTTCACTTTGTGTCTGCCACAGAAGTGAGCTGTGTTTTCGTCTTTCATGTCCACATGAATACTGCACAGTTTTCATCAGTGTATATGGATCTCATTTATTGACAAGCCATTCTGTCTTTTTCACCAAAACCATGTAAATTACCTTAATTTATTTTTTAAATCACTGTTTTCATATTCAAGATATCAGAATACACTAATTACTGTGGGTGTGTTTTCAAATTCAAATTTTAAAAATCCTTATAATGATACCATTTTATAATCATCCATGTGAGATCAGTCCTCATATATATATATATATATATATATATGACTGTAAACTAAAATGGCTGTTACTTAAAAACATTATTCATCTTTGGTCAAAATTAGTAAAAGAAACAATACACTACAAAGAATTCTGGTTTCATGATAAATCTCTCATCTAAGCCAAACAAGTAGATGTCAAGTTATTTTCATTTAGGATGGGGACTAACTTCATATAGTTCAGGAGACCCAGTTCTTAATTCTAACCTTAATCTAACCCTCCTTACCCTTCTAACCTAGTTAAATATAGTGGGTTTAGAGATTTCATTAAACTGTTCTGGGCTTTTATTTCTTTATCTATAAAAAGAGATAATTTGATAAAGACTAAAATCCCTTCCAGCTGTAAGATGCTAAATTAGGATTTTATATTAGCTTTGATGACCTGAAATGTGACCTTGATAACCTCCTTTGTTTGATAGAAAAATGTAAAATTTTTATGTTATTAGTTTGTGTGGGAAAAGAATGGTGTCTTAAATTAACTTTCACTGTGAGAACAAGTGCTGAAAATATCTGTGGAGAGCATTGAAAATGGATGAACTTGAAGGCAACTCAATGAAAGGTCACTGCATTCTATCACAGAAGTAATGGAATAATAGAGTAGCTATTACACCTGCATGGTCAGGTGAAATCATAAATGGCAACCAACTTTTCTTTTAAGTCCTTCAAATAACATAGTTACGTTGTGTTTAGCTTCACTTGGTAAAATGCTGTCTAAATATAGAATTAAGTAGCAGGCTACCAAAGATGCCTATTTTCTGTTTTACAAGAAAAAAAATGACACAGAACAACTATAAGAAGGATTAAGCAAAATAGCCAAACACATTTGTTATTTTAGGACTTTGACTTGTCTTTTTATTTGTGGGGGAGGTAGTAGGGATTGAACCCAGGATGTTGCACTTGCTAAGCAAGCACTTTGATACTGAACTACCTCCCAGCCCAAGTCTTTGAATATGGCAATGTATTTAAGGACTAACTCCTTTCTGTTATTCTTGTGCTGTGATTCATATTTCAAAGATTTTTATTGCCTAAAATTATTTGGCAGTTTGGTAAATTGAGAAGGGGAGAGGAAAGAAAGCAAAGAAGAGATGCCTCAGCCAATTTATGGTAATTCATAAATTATATCATGGTTGTTCTGGAAGTATCTGGAGGAAGCATTCTTCTTTTAAGAATCAGATCATATAAATATGAAGCCTTTGATGAAGGTCACTTGATTTAGATATATAGAAAATAATACATAGCTCAATTAACCTATTTGTACATGGTAAGAAACGAGTGGCCCATAATATAGCATGGTTCAATATTTTCAGTGATTTGTTTAATGTCAGTGGACTAGAAATATAGGGAAATCATGAGACTTTCTGGAACATAGTCTTTTTTTTTTTGGTCGTGGGGCTTGAACTCTGGGCTTGGGCGCTGTCCCTGTGCTCTTGAGCTCAGGGCGAGCACTCTACCGCTTGAGCCACAGCATCACTTCTGGTTTTTTAGTGGTTTATTGGAGATAAGAGTCTCACAGACTTTCTTTCCCAGGCTGGCTTTGAACCGCTATCCTCAGCTCTCAGCCTCCTGAGTAGCTAGAATTACAGGCATGAGCCACTGGCACTCAGCCTTTGAACATAGTCTTAAACAGTATCCTATGTACAGTATCATATATTATGTAGTAAAGTACATAGGTAAAGTGACTTATAATAGGTTTTTTCATTCTTAATTTCCTAATTCCTCTTGCATCATAAATCTCATAGAAGTGTGCATTTGTTCATAAATACGTTTGTTGTCTGAATTATTGAAAAAATTTGCCATATAAACATGTTTTTCAGGTCTTGAAAATTTCAGAACTAAATTTCATTGTGCTCCTAAGGACTGCAGAACAAGAAAAGTTGTGATTTATGACTTAGGGCTTATAGTAAAAGTGTGGTTATAGGAGATAGGATCACAAATCATACTCGACATAAAACATGTACTGAAATAATATATTAAGGCATCTATTTATATTATTGATCATTACCAGATGATTTTCACATAGGAAAAATGACTGTTAGGTTGACTATGCATAAAAATGTTTCTTCTTGTTTTTGTTATTGTGTCTCTTAGTGAAGAGCAGTTCATGTGAATGAGTGAAAAATGAATTTTGAAGCCAGGCCAGTGGCTCATGCCTGTAAGCCTAGCTACTCAGGAGGCTAAAATCTGAAGATTGAGATTCAGACAGGAAAGTCTGTGAGAGTCTTTTTTTTTTTTTTAGTATATATTTTTTATTGTAAAGATACTATACAGAGGGGTTACGGTTACTATGAGACTCATCTCCAATTAATTACAGAAAAAGCCAAAAGTGGAACTGTGGGTTTAGTGGTAGAGTGCTAACCTTAAACAAAAGAGATCATGGACAGTACCCAGGCCCAAAGTTCAAGCTCACAACTGGCACACACACACACACACACACACACACACACACACACACACACACAAAGTTTGAAGCATATAACACAATGTAGCATTTCCTCCTAGGTATTTACTCAAGAAATTTTAACTAAGATATGGAACCAACCCAGATGCCTCTCAGTAGATGAAAGGATCAAGAAAATGTGGTATATATACACAATGGAATTCTATGCCTCCATCAGAAAGAATGACATTTCCCCATTTGTTAGGAAATGTAAAGACTTGAAACAAATTATTTTAAGTGAAGTAAGCCAAGCCCAAAGATACATAGGTCCCATGATCTCCCTTATTTGCAATAACTAGTAGCTGTCTGAGACAAGCAGAAAAGGTCAGCTAAGATGATGTTAAGCAAAATGAACCCCAAGACAAGGAGACAAGTGGTTTCTTCTTTCTTGCTATTGTTTCTTAACATATTTATAAGGTACCACATGATTTTTTTTGTTGCTTTATATGTCCCTCCCCCCACAGCATAACCCCTGTTTTCATTGTATTTGATGTTGGTATAATTTGGGGAGCAGAAGGGAAAAAACGAATTGTTTAAATAGGGATACAGGTTGACCCATTTCAACAATAAGATGTACAATACACTATGTCGAAAAATGAACTTTACAATTTAGGTGGGGTGTGGGGGCGATATAGTTGTGGAAGTGGGAGGGAAGAGATGGTAGGGGAAAAACAGAGGAGGAGGCAACAATCCTTGATAAAAAATGTACTCATTACATTGCTCATGTGATTGTAACCCCTCTGTACAGTATTTTCACAATAAAAAACTTATTTATTAAAAAAAGAAAATTTAAGATATATGCCCCCCAAAATATTTGTACAAGAATGTTCCTAACCTGCTTATCTATAATAATTAATAAGATAAGCTACATGTTCAATAATAGTAGAATGCATACACATTTGAGCATTCAACCTGGGAGATACCTCTTAGCTGTACAAGTAATGAACTACTGGAGCATATGATATATGCATGAACCTCAGCATCTAACATATTTCTGATGTGACCAGTATGCTATATAATTCCATTTTACTAATTATCAGGGAAACAACTGAAATCAAATTAGTAATTGCTGACTTGATTTAAGAATTGGACTAGAAGTAGGCAAGGCAACATTTTCTGAGGGTAATATAAATACCATATCTTAAAATTGACTATTGGGGTCTATGGGCGACAAACATACAACAAAAATTAACACCAGCCTGATTCACTGTATATACGTTTAAACTAAGGACAACCTGAAGATAATGGCCTTTTCTTTTTTCAAATATCCAATGTAATGGCATATTGACTAATGTCTATAAATGGCAGCAGGCCACATTACACATTTTATCAGCTATCCTATTTATTGGCAATACTAGTCAATATATCAGGTGGCACTAACCTACCAACATTGTATGCATCTTTGTATATCTGTCCCTTTGAAGTGATTTGCTTAGTTTCAAAGATAATTTGTAATGGTTACTTTCAGTTAAAATATGGAAGAAAGCTTGCTTGGAGTGTTCTAAGAACACCCTTTAACTGGAGGATGGAAAGAGATTGGAATGGATTTTACTGTGACAAATAAACTAGCATTTTATTCATGAAGGTCCAGTGTAAGTGGACCATCTACATGGCAAACCAAATAGAACCCATTCCTAGAACATCTGTCAGACCATATGCTTTGGCCTCAGGTTCAGCAGAGAAACTAAAATGGTAATGACTCCATCCATCATCTCAGAGCCTGGCCGACATGCATCACTGAACTGGGCAGAGAAATTCAGCACTGGAGTTATTGAAAGTAGGGAATTGTGTGAATAGATTTGGTGGCACCATTTGTTTTGGTGAATTGAAATGAGGCTGTTTAACGTGTGACTGGTAATCCTATGCAGATTGCCATCAAAGCTATGGCAATTGGGCCAATCTGTCAGCAATCGCCGCAGGTGCTGGCCTGGTGCCTCCTCTGAGGGCCTGCCAAAACAGGAAAGTCAGCCACCACTTTGCCCTTGGTGAGTCTCGTCACTGCTAATGTGGTGTGATACAGCTAGTTTCTCAGCCAAAGGAAATGTCATTCCTTATAGAGCAACAGATAATTTAAGCAATGGCTTGAGAGTAATAATTGGAGAGTGAAATTAGTAAAATGAGATGCAAATTGCTCTGAAAAAAAAAAACAACAACTGGAGAGAGGCTGACCTTTTGGATTGCCAACCCCTGCCAGCTGAGGGTTAACAAAAGGTGCTGATCTGAAACTCCCAACCATGTAGTATTTTACCTGTTCAGGCAAATGCCTCATTCCTATACTAAATGTCCCCATATAGTATTGGAAATTGAAGCAAGCTTTTGTTGTTGTTGTTTTTTACAAATTTGAGTTAATGTGAAGTACAAACATTTCACCTGACAAAATATACAGGTGCACCATTTCTAATGTTTGTAGTCATTGCCTGCAACATACTTGCAGATATTTCATACTGCTGCATTTCCTGTGGTCATCTGCTAGGTGTTTTGTGCATATTTTCCACAGTTTTTACTCTCCACCATGCTATTCTTTTAGAGAATATATCTGGAAATTTTTTATTCATCATAATAAAGGACAGTTGTCTGAAGAAATTCATCTCTGCCTGGCACTGCATTTTATAGTAGCCAAGTCACTGAAAACAAGTTGGAGAGGAATCGTTCACAGTTCACCTGATTAAATGTTAATATGTGATCAGCTTGCATTAGTACTATACAAAGAAAAAAAAAGTAGGAAATGCAATATATTTAAATCTGTCTCAACAGCAGGACTTTGTCAAAAGTTTTGACAGTTCTAGGTAATTAAAGGATGTCTGATACCCCTCTGAGATACTAAAATAACAAAGGCAGCATATAATTTCTAGCACACAGAGTGAACATAAAGAATGGGATGTCACTTTGGCTTAAGGTACCTTTGTTGCACAAATATATCTTGTGCAAGGTGATTAGGTACATTTATTAAGAGCTTCAAATATATAAGTGGGGCATAATTTGCTCTTTACAGATCAAGTACACATAATAATAGCTAATGATTTGAAGCCATGTGTTTAGATGTATGATGATGAGTTTAAGGAAGAACTTTTTAACTGTGGGGCTGTAGAAATCTTGAACTAGCTGTCCCAGGAGGTAGTAAAATTACAATCAGTGAGAATGACCAAACGTAATGTGGACAATCATTTGCCAGAAGTGTGGATTACTTGAGCCTTCATCTGCATGCTTTACAAGATCACTTTATCCCCAATGATAAAATGATTCCCTAACCAAGTAAGGAAAAATCATAAGGAAGCAAGGACTATATTGTGTTTTTTTAAGGGAGCAAGGACTATAATGTGTTTTTCCCCTCTGTGTGGATTTATTAAGGCTTAATTTTTTTGCTCAATGATACATGTATTTCTTCCTTATTGTTAAAGTGATGTACAGAGGGGTTACAGTAACATAAGTAAAGCAATTAGTACCTTTCTTATCAAACTTGTTACCCCTGCCCTCATTTGTCTCCTATTTTCCCTCCCCTTGCCACCTCCCCCTCCACCGTGGACAGATCATTTCCAACATATTGTCTTGTGAATATATCTGTTGCTTGGTTCCCCCCTTGTCCTTTGTCTCACCATTCTGTTGGTCCCTCTCCCTTCCCTAATTCAGCTAAATGTATATACAATATCAAGGTACCAAAAATCAAATATAGTGACAACAGGGATATACATTGAGGGAAGAACACATAAAAGAAATAAGAAATCACACAGTACATTAAAAGTAACAACAACAAAAAAAAAACCTCTGTGTCCATGTCTTGGAGTTCATTTTGCTTAGCATCATCTTATATGGTCATATGTATATAGTAGCTATTGAGCTATTCTGCTCATCTGCTAAGATTATTCTGGATTTATACTGTTTATTGCAAATAAGGGAAACCATGGGATCCATGTTTCTTTTTGTCTGGCTTACTTCACTTAATATGATTTTTCAAGTCTTTCCATTTCCTTACAAATGTGGTTGTGTCATTCTTTCTGGTAGAAGCATAGAATTACATTGTGTGTGTGTGTGTGTGTGTGTGTGTGTATACATATATGCCACATTTTCTTGATCCATTCATCTACTGAGGGACATCTGGGTTGGTTCCCTATCTTAGCTATGTGAATAATGCTGCTATAAACATAGTTGTGCACCTAGCTTTAACATGGCCTTTTTTGTGATTATTTGGGTAAATGCCCAGAAGGGGGATCGCTGGATCATAGGGGAGCTCTATGTTTCGTTTTTTGAGGAACCTCCATACTGCTTTCCAGAGTATAAAGTTGTTCAACCACTCTGGACCATACTCTTTTAACGATGAGAGTTAGAACACAAAGGTGCAGTGTCTGTGTGCCTCTGATCATATAAAATAATATTTATTAAAATTAACTCTAGGAAATGGAAATGTGAGTTGTTTTTCTTTGTTGTTTTTGTTTCTATTCACTTTTGTCTTGTTAGTTTGTTTATCTTTGGAAGGATA
The DNA here is from genome assembly GCF_000151885.1 of Dipodomys ordii. Lineage (NCBI taxonomy): Eukaryota > Metazoa > Chordata > Mammalia > Rodentia > Heteromyidae > Dipodomys > Dipodomys ordii. The sequence continues at coordinate 2,603,656 of NW_012267313.1, read as the reverse complement.
AGGAGGGGACACAGATATGGAGGGACAAAGGGGGAAAAGCGCAGCAGGGGTACTCTCTATAGACACTATGTTGAAAATGAACTATACAACTTATGGGTTGGTATAGGAGGGAAGAACAGAGTGTAGAGAGGGTTGACATTTTCCAAAAAGGAAATATGCTCCTGACCTAACATATGTAAATGATAACCCCTCTGTGCATCATCTATATAAGAACAATAAAAAAATAAATCCAGGAGCTGGAGCCTCACACCTGTAATCCTAGCTTCTCAGGCAGCTGAGATCTAAGGATCAGGGTTCAAAGCCAGCCCAGGCAGAAAAGACTCTATGAGACTCTTATCTCCAATTGATCACTCATAAACCAGAATGGGGGCTGTGGCTTAAGTTAAGGAGCATAAAGGAGCTCAAGGACAGCACCCAAGCCCAGGGTTCATGCCCCAGGATCAGAAAAATAAACAGACAGACAAACAAACAAACAAATAAATAAATGCAAGTAAGAACAGTTTAACAAATACAAAAAATACAAGCCATCTTACTTCCTTTGGACTGAAATACAGCATCCAAGGAATGTTCTGCCTCTCTACTCAGACCTAAGATACAGATCTTCCTTAGCGTTGGTTCACTGGGTGGCAGAGAAATTATGTCCTCCAGAGCACTTTGGAAAGCTGCATATGGCCTGTCTAAATAGAAGGCCTGTCTAAATAGAAGCACACTGGTAAAATAGTCCAATAGTGGAGGGTGCTGGAGGAAGGTACTGGCTACTGAGCATAGTAGGAGCCTAGTACTGGTGGGGATGGGGGACAAAAAAAATAAGATGAGAGTTAGAAACAGACTATAATTCTGTAAAATCTTTAGTGAATACGTGATGATGGCTTACATTGACAAAGAACCTGAATAAACCAAGATTTGAAGTATGATCATTGCTTCAACTTTGGACCACAGAAAGCTTGTATGTAGCTCAGTGTGGACTGGGGTGGAGTACAAGAGGAGGATCTTATGATGTGAAGAAGGGATGGTGTCTAAATCATGTTGGAAACTGCAAGTGGCTATGTTGGCAGTATTGATGTTAGCTAATCAGGGCTTTCAGATGGACAATGCAGAGGAATAGGAAAATTTATGTGAGATGCTAGCCTTAAAGAACACAGAGGGCTATGGTTCTGCTAGGTTCAGCGTTGACAGTATTTAAGAGGTTAGAATGAAAACAGAAGGACAATTTTCTAAATTTCCTCCAAGTTTATTTTTTTTAGAAGTAGTCAATAAATTTTTCTCGTTTTTGGTGTGGGAACTAATTCATCTGTTAGAATCATTGTTTATGTTTTTCTTTCTCCTTTCTTCCTTCATAATAGCATATAAATGATATTAAATAGGAATGAAAAGATGAGGCATTCTTTGGCTCTTTTTAACCAGAATAAAAGTCTGCTAAGGCAATTTGAAGCTTGTGGCCAACTTAATTTTTTAGGTATTCCTAATAGCACTAAAGGAGAATGAAATGATCAGAGCACAGTTGGTGTGGCCAGTATTTGACAGCTGGGTTCCTTTGGCTACAGATCAGGTGGGAGAAGAGTTCAAACCTTGTCTTTTATGCTAACGTCTTGTACTAGCCTGCTATTTAATTCTAATTTTCTCTGTTTATCTTTTCATTAAGCTGTAGTGATTTTTCCAAGTATGTCCTGGTTTACAATTAATTCTGTTCACTTATGAGACCATATTCTATTTCTAGTTAGTACCTATCACTCTTGTCATGCTTGGTTTTGCTTGGGCCATGGAATTATTCTAGTCAATGCACTGTATTCTTCATTCCTGGCCTTATATAAAGTATTTTCCTTATTGGACCAGACATAAATCCACTTACTATTTTGCATAAATTATAAGGATAACCTTTTACTTTTTGCATTTTGTATAGGTGTATATTATCTGGAGAGCATCACAAAGTTCAATCATACTTAATTGCACAGGGTTGTTAAATATTTCTGAGTAACTTGTGTTGCTGTCTTGTAGCTTTCCATGTGTTACTCCAATAGTGATTTGTTTTTACTTTTTAATAATTCATAAATTCTAAATGTAATGTCTCTACCTTGCACATATGATTATAAGTGAAAAACATGTGGCATATTCCTTACCTGCTTTATCTATCCCTAAACCATGACTGTTATAGCTTGAAAAATGATTGATGCTACAGATTTTTCCTTATCATTATTTGTTTCCTGAGCATGAAAAATCAGTGGAGTTGCCCTGTGGGTGTGTTTTCCACAAAACATATCAGTCACAGTACTGCTTTCTCAGTGAGCTTCTGAAATCAGTGTTAAAACATAGAGCTTGGGCAAAGGCCCAGGTTCTTCCTTATGATAAACAGACTTTAGATTGACTAGTTAGAAAGCCATTTTATTGTTCACTAAAACATAGATATTGAAAAAAACAAAAGATTATCGTGATCCACTGAATTTTTATATGTTTAATGCTATATAGGCTAAGAAAGAAACATTGTAGCCAGGCGCTGGTGACTCATACCTGTAATCGAGCTACTCATGCGGCTGAGATCTGGGGATCATGGCTCAAAGCCATTTCTGAAAAGAAAGTCTGTGAGATTCTTATCTCTGATTAACTAGTAAGAATAAAAAGAACAAGAAGAAAAGAACAAAAGAAAGCTAGAAGTGGAAGTATGCTTCAAGTGGTAGAGTGCCAGCCTTAAATGAAAAACCAGTGACAGCAGCTACATCCTGAGTTCAAGTAACTCCCCTATCCCTTGACACACAGGAAATAGAAACATAGCCAACATTATAAAAGCTACTTCCATGCACACTCCACCAGACATGATGGAGCTTTCTCCCAGCCTCTACAAACATCCATCAACATGACTTTATGCATGTATCCCTAGACATTATGGTTTATAATCTCATATATGTTAACAAATATGTTCCCCATTTTAACATACTAATCTGTAGGTTTGTACTCTTCTCCCTTTAGTTTTCTTCCCTATTTATGTATTAGGGAAACTAGGGCTTTGGCTATGTAGTTTCCCATAGCCTTTAGTTTGTTGATCTAATAGTAATGTCCTTTTGATTACAACATATCTTCCCCCACCTCTTGTCTTTATTTTCTGCAAATTGGCATCTAGGAACAAATCTGATCCTTTGGCAAGATCACAGGTGATACTTGGTATAATTAAATATGGCACGAAAATGTTTCTTTTTTTCATGGATCTGCACAGCTGCTGATGTTAAATGCTTGTATTCCTCAAGGTTGAAAATTGTAATATTCTCTTTTCCTTCCTCAACTCTAATTTTTTTATATTTGTTTAGCTGACCTAGAGACCCTTTTCATATATATATATATATACGTATATATATATATATATATATATATATATACGTATATATATATATATATATATATATATATATATATGGAGCATTACCATTGTTTTAATTATCCTACCATGTAACCTAACACCACATATATTTCCCATCTAACTAATATACTCCCAATGACCAACTTTTCATCATGATTCCTTCCCCACTAAAACCCTTGCCTCTATTAACCAGCCTTGTAAACCTAATTTCTATGAGTTCAGCTTTTTTTTCTTATCAAATGACAATGTGGCATTTGTCTTTCTATTCCTAGTTTATTTCACTTGACATAAGGTCTTTCATCCATATCCCTTGGCAGCGTTGCATCCCATTGTATTGTCAGAATAGCATTATATTGTGTCCATGTACTGTTTGTTTTATCCATTTTTCCATGGATGACCACTTAAGTTTTATTTCTTGGCTAATGTTGTAATGCTACAATAAACATAGGAGGGCAGATGTCTTCCACACACTGATTTCATTTCCTTAGAAGTGATACCAAGGAGCCACATGCTGGTGGCTCATGCCTGTAATCCTAGCTACTCAGGAGGCTGAGATCTGAGGATTACAGTTCAAAGCCAGCCCGGGCAAGAAAGTCCATGAGACTCTTATCTCCAATGAACCACCAGAAAACCGGAAGTGGCGCTGTGGCTCAAGAGGTAGAGGGCTTACCTTCAGCTGAAGAGCGCAGGAACAGTGCCCAGGTCCAGAGTTCAAGCCCCATGATCGACAAAAAAAAAGTGATACCAAGGGAAAAGGATATGATATATGCACACACACACACACACACACACACACATATGATAGTTTTATGTTTTATAGTTGTGGGAATGTACATAGTGTTTTCATAATGGCCTCACTCATGTGCATCCCTGTGAGTAGTGGATACAGGTTCCCCCTCCTCCACCTCCTCTCCAAGGCTTGTCATCCTTTGTCCTTCTGGTGACAATTATTCTAACTGATGAAAGGTGATAGCTCATTCTGTTTCACATCTCTGTGCTTATATGTGACACTGACCATTTTCCCACTACTTTTTGGATTTAATTGTGTTTTCTTTTGAGAACAATAAATTTGGATCTATCATCTATTACCGTTTTAAAAATCAGAGTATTTGCTAATCTTTTTCCATTTCTTCCTCTTCATCCTCCTCCTTCCACTCCCCCTCCCCCTCCTCACCCTACCCCCCCTCTGCCTCCTCCTTCTCTTCCTCTTCTTCTTCCACCTCCTCTTCTTCATTGTATTATTATTATTATTATCTTCATCTTCTGATGAGCGAGGTATTTTCTGACAGTTTATTTTCTCTTTTCAATTTTGGAAAAGATAAAGCAAAACTATCTCTTTTGTTTGCATAATTGCTCTTTCTAAGATTACTACTACTATGACTACTATCCCTACTATGTTTTATAGAAATGGTAAATGGCATTCTTGTCTCTATCCAGATTTTAAAGAGAAAATTTTGAGTTTAACATCATCCAGTATGTTAGCCATAAGCTTGTTATCTATGGTCATCATTATGTTTCTTCTATAAATAACATCTTTTTACCCTGAAGGAATGTTAAGTTCTATCAAATGATTGTGTATCATTTAAATGATCATGTGTTTTTTGCTATTCCGTTGGTTTTTCATATTTATTTATTTGCATTTGTTGCATCATCTTTGCATTCATTGGATTCATTTGGTTATGGACAAAAACAATGTTTTGATGTGCTTTAGAAGTCAGTTTGTTAATATTTGCCAGAAGAGTCTTCTTAAAAATCTGTATCCATGTCCAAAATGAGCTTTACAATTTTGGTGCGGGGGGGGGGGGGGGGGGGGGGAGGGAAAAGCTAAGTGACAGCGCCTAGATCTTGAGTTCGAGCCCCAGTACCCGTGCACACACCAAGCAGATCTACTACTCTTCCCTACCCCGATCTGAAAAGTGAGGGTGTCCGAGGAGCCCCTTCCTGGGCGGGGGGCGGGGCTCAGGCTCAGGCTTCCTTCAGGGTCCGAGGTGAAGTCTGTGCGGT
>NW_012267313.1:2543539-2598256 GCF_000151885.1 Dipodomys ordii | reverse complement strand
CTGCAATGCTTGGTAAGAAATGTACGCATTATCCTGCCCACGTAATTGTAACTCCTCTGTACAGTATCTTCACAAATAAAATAAAAAAAAAATCTGTATCCATCAGGAATTCCAGTTTAAGGGTAACATTTGTTGAATAGAATGAGTTTGGAAGGATTCTCTTACTCATTTTTTGTGCTTGGCTTAAGAATTACCTGTACTCCTAGGACCCTGGGGGCTGTACTAGGAACATTGTGAAGTTGAATGTGCAATGCATAGAAGGTTCTAGGCCAGCCTGATTACCAATAAGTGTAAGAACATATATACATATGGTAACTTATCCAAAGTGAATGACAGTGATGCAAATTCTGGTAAAATAGAAACATGAAGTACATAGAATAGCATAATTTTAATAGCTAGAAAAAATAAGTATATGACTTAAAATGAAATTAAAACTTTCATCAAGGGTTAGTATCCATCTCTCAATACTTCTATCATGTAGTATGATGGGATTAAAATATTGTTTAAATAAGCCTCAGAATACACTACAGAAAAGTATATCAGATAAAAACATTTTTAATACATTTCGTACTCAAAAAATTTTGTGAAGCAAACATTCTAAAATGTTTTTCTTTCACTATTATTATTATTACTATTATTATTATTCTATCAGTTCATTGCTGAGTTTTAATAATTCCATTTTATTCTTTCATATCCTGACTCATTTTCTTGAATGCTAATCTTTGGATATTAGGTTATTCTTTTGATGTATTTTGTAGAGATATTTTTCTGACTATTTTCATTAACTCTAGGGAACAGACTCTACTTCTTACTCTTTTTCAGTGTTGTAGTTGCTTTCAATGGATTTAAACTTTAGACTCTCAAGCTGTTTATTTTTGTGTAAGATACACATTTTTGAGCTTTATATAGAGGTGGGCATACAGAAAAATTGGCCTTTGCCTGGGCATAGGTGCCTCATGCCTGTAACCCTAGCTACTCAGGAGGCGGAGATCTGAGGATCATGGTTCAAAGCCAGCCCGGGCAGGAAAGTCCCTGATACTCTTATCTCCAATAAACCACTGAGAAAACTGGAAGGGGCACTGTGGCTCAAGTGGTAGAATGCTAGCCTAGAGCTGAAGAGTTGAGTGACAGTGCCGAGGCCCAGAATTCAAGCCCCACGACCGACCCTCCCCCCCCAAAAAATTGGCCTAGATTCATAGATTTCCTTTACATCTTGCTTTGAGTTTTATTAAAACATAAACCTCCCTTTTTTAAAAAAAAATACTTTGTTCTATTTAGACATTTGTTTACTTTGTACTTTCTTTTTTTTTTTTCCCTGTCTGTTTTCATGGGATAGATTCAGATAAAATTCAAAACTTTATCTGTGAAGTTAAAAGTTTTACATTAAGGAGATCTTGGTGTTCTAAAGACTTAGTATTTATATAGATTCCTTTTATTTTTAAGTTGAATTGCTGTGTATACATTGTTATAATTTATAAAAAGTCTTAGGCTTTATTTGGGTACGAGTGGCTCATGCTCATAATCCTAGCTACTTGTGACTCTGTTCAGAAGGATCGTGTGTAAAAGCCTATCTTCAATTCGCTAGACAAATAAAGCTGGACTCGAGGTGTGACTCAAGTGGTAGAATGCCAGACAAGCAAGCAAGCTGAGCAATTTGTGGACTCTGACTTCAATCTTTGCAATCAACAGCAAAAATGAAATCTCTAATTTTTGTCTCTGTCATATTTAGTAAATATGATTCATTTGAAGAAAATATCCAGATACTATTTAAATAAAAACATGAAATGGAAAGAAAACACATGTAAATATAAACAAAGTTACTACCCTCAGAACAACTTTAGTATACCAAACATAAATGCACTTTATATGTCTTATTGTATTGAAGATAAAAAATATTAAAGCCAGTTCTCAAATCTGAATACAGATCTGTGAAGGGCATTTGGGGCTATATCTATGACACAACACAGGAGCACAAAGGTGTACTCTATAGTGTAAGGGAACTATGAATCGCATACAGAGAGAGAAGATCCTAACATCGTAGTTTATAACAACATGGAAGATAAATCACAAGCTTTAGCAGTTGCTAATCTGTTTGACAATGACTCAAATTTTTCATGTGAGAAAATGATTTCTGCAGAACTGAGTACATTTAGGATAGTTGCAAAGAAATTAACAATATTGTCAATGTATAAACAATAGAAAATTAAATGAATCAGAATTCTTTGAGGCTGATGTAAGTTCCCTTGAAGAAGTGGCATGGTGAAGTAAAGGAGAAGAATATGAGGTCTCACTGAAAAGGCAGAGGAATGAGGAAAGAAAAGGTGCATGTTGTAAGGTAGTAATGAAGGCTGTCAGAAAATGATTAAAGCATTAGCCTGACAGTTTTGTAATATGCAAAGACAATTATAGAAACCACTTTGTTGTTACCACTAATGCACCCACCTTTCTGATTAATAGAAATAAACATTGTGTATTTTCTTCATATGTCTTCTTTGTTAATGACTCTGTTAAAATCATAAAATATTTAAATATTTAAAATCATATATATTTCCTATATCTACTCCTATGAATCTATATTTCAGGTATAAAGGATACTAAGAATTTTTTTTATTATGTTAACAGGAACCAGGAAAAGGCTAATAAGCAATTCTTTCTCAAAGTGCTTCTCTTTGCCTTTTTCTCTGTTGAACATAATGTTAAAAATAAACAACTTTAAAAACTTAGATGAATGATTTCCTTTTACTATTAGATATATACATTTTTAATAGTCTGTCTACTTTTTGATTGAGTTTTTATCTTATTGAACTGTAGAAGATCTTTACATGTCCTCATTTTTTTATTTTTATGGTTATTTTTTGACAAATATCATAGCCCATAGGTCTTTTTTAATCACTTTTTTGTGATGTGTTTCAATAGATAGAAGGTTCACATTTTATTATAGTTGAGATTTTCAATCATTTTCCTTATAGTTTATACTTATTGGTCTCATGTAAGATACCTTATATCATACATATATGTTCCAATTTTTCAATGTGAAAGTCTACAGTTACTTTTTTAACATCTAGGCTTTTTTAATGCTTATTCAAAATGAATGAATTAGCTGTCAATGACAAAGAGAACTGTGATGCAAAGAGTGTAGATTTTGGTTTGACTCTATTCATTAGTATTTTATTGACATTCTGTGGCAAAGGCACAGTGCTTTTGTGGAGTTCAGCCCCATACAGTGTGTGATGTGCATCTTCTGCAAGGACAAACCACTCTGCATATGCAAAGCAGTGTAAAGTCCGTAGCTGTGCAATCACAGAGGTGGAATCCTTTGTCATGGAGTCTTTGTTTCTTGTTAATTCATTCACTGCTGTAGGAACTCCAACTATAATGTCAGCCCTGTTCTTTTCTTTATTTTTTTACTTTTTTAATCCTATATTTACTTAATACCCTTTAGTTGTTTGAAAGACTTGTAGGTCTATGTAGAGATTTTTCCTTGTAATTTAGCAACAAGAATAATTTATCTCTGATATTGCTTGCTAAGATACTTTAGATTTATGGAATGGTTAAGAACTTGCTTTTAAGGATTGGTTTCTGTTTGCAGAGACGAAATGGAGAAGATATACCTGTAGCCCAGACTAAGAACATCAATCATAGAAGATTTGCTGCTTCCTTTAGATTGCAAGAAGTGACTAAAACCGACCAGGATTTGTATCGCTGCGTAACTCAGTCAGAACGCGGTTCTGGTGTATCCAATTTTGCTCAACTTATTGTGAGAGGTAAAATTGTTTTCACTTCATGAAATTGCATGTGTTTATTAGCACAAAAGCACCTCTGTGGTCATTTTTGATTGATTTTTAAACTGCAGTCTTCTTTATTGCAAGTCATTATGAATAACATATCATTATGAAAGTTTGGATAATGTCTTAAGTTAAAATTAAGACTGTACTTTTAAAGTTTATCAATCAAGTTTCTCCAAAGTGATTCTCATCAAAGGCATCTGCTTTACACTGCCCTAAATAGTGTGACACATATGAAATGCTTTTTTTCCATATTGCTATCATTTAGTTTACATTAGCTCTGTTTCTTTTGCTTCAAAAGAGTAGCTCAGATGATACTGCTTTGTCCTTCAAAGCATTGTAAGGTCAATGAAACTTCTATTCCATGTAACCTATAAATTATACCAGTATGAAGCCTTAGTATTACAGGTTTATTAATTCTATTATTAGATCTGATTGCAAAAAGTTAGGAATTCTGAGTTTCTCACTAGTATTTGTATGTGTGTGTTGTGTGTGTGTGTGTGTGTGTGTGTGTGTGTGTGTGTGTGTGTGTGTGCCTGTGTCTGTGTCGCTGTTATTATTATGGCTTGAACTCAGGGTCTTGTACTCTTGTGTGGCTTTTTCTGTTTAAGGCTGGTGTTCTATCACTTGAGCCACATCTCTACTTTCAGCTGTTTGCTAGTTAATTGGAAGTAAGAATCTTACAAATTTGTCTGCCCCCGTTTAATTCTAACCCAAATCCCCAGATATCAACCTCCAGAGTAGATGGGATTACAAGTGTCTGTCACTGGCTCCTGGCTTTCTTAGTATTTTTAGAGACTACAATAATTAAGAGGAATATGACACATTGGACAGATCTTTAGTACATTTAAAAAGAATATGTTCAAGAACAAAACGTACATTTCAATCCTTCAAAAGTTACAATTCTATAGTATATTTTAGCACTGTTCTAGTTTATAGAGCTGTATCTGGAAATAAAATACCAAGCTCCTGTCCACATAGCACTTAATATTTAGGTACTTTAGGGACTTTACTGAAATATAGAAAATGTAGTGTCAAGTCATGCTGTGTTTGTTTAAGATTTAGGTTGTTTGGAAAGTGACTTTGAGATGGTGGCAAATGAACTCAAACCTTAAGAAAAAGAATTCAACAAAATGAGAAACAGCGTTGTTGAATCCAATATCAAATATTAACCAGTACTGACAGAAATGAAAATAAAAATAAACTGTAAAATGTCTTTTTGGAGAAGTTTAGCAGCCTCTAAACTGGATTAATTTGTGTTCAAACCACCAGTGAAGACATTTAGTAATGACTTTTTTTAATGTAGAATCTAAAGGTCAGAACATTTTCCAAGTAGGGTATATGGATAAGGAACTAAGGATTAGAGAAAGAGTACATGCCAGTTTCTAGCACTTGGAAGGAAATATGTGCTATGTCCATCTCATCTTAATTTGCTTAGTAAGGTTTTGACAACCATTATTAGATCCATATATCTATATCTATATTTATACCTATATAATCAGTTTTATTAGATTTTAATACTTTAATTTTTACTAGTTATATAGGGAATGAAATTGAAATTCAGGCCAAGTGACAATTTGCCCAGAACCATAAAAATTAGTAAATAACGGAACCAGAATACAAACCCAGGGCTGGGAAGTTGGCTCAGTGGTAGAGCGCTTGCCTTGCATGCATGAGGCCCTGGGGTCGATTCCTTAGCACCACATAAGCAAAAAGAAAAAAGCCGGAAGTGGTGCTGTGGCTCAAGTGGTAGAGCGCTAGCCCTGTGCTGAAGAGCTGAGGGACAGCACCCAGGCCCAGAGTTCAGGCCCCACGACCAGACCCTCCCCCCCAAAAAAGAATACAAACCCATGTTTTTGTCTCCTAACTGTGAGCTCATTCTTTCCCATGGTAGCATTCTCTCACATTAACAATATCAATTAATACTGCCTTATGTTAGCCTCTTAAAACTTCGGGGGGAAGCTCAATTTCAAAATGTTTCTATTTGTAGGTTGAATTTCACTCTGTTCTCAATGAACCTTCTTGCATAGTTCCATTGTCAGCTCATATCACCAACATAAATTCTGAAATTTTAGCCCCAATAAATTAAGAAAAAATATGAAACTAACCAAAAAGCTCATAGAAACAATTTGTTATATGTTCATATATGGTAAGTATGTTGTAATCTATGTTGAACTTCAATTTAGAATCTTTCTCAGTGAGCCTAATTTTGAAAGCTGAAATTGAAGCTGCCCACATGGGTAAACCTAGCATGATTAATATGCTTTGGTAGAGGGATGTTGTTGTGTTGTTGATTTGTCATCTTCAAGTACCATCTGTGCATTCACTATATGTATCTACAAAGACAGCATCCTATCAATTGCATTAATTGGTACGGAAGCCAAGTACATTACTTGGTATTGTGTTCAACCACTTGTGCTATGCTATGGGACCTTGGGTTTGTCTTTTAATTTTGGTTTATGATTTGAAGTAGGGTCTCTCGTTAACTTTTCCTGGGCTCACCTCAAACATATGATCCTCTTGCTTTCACCTGCACATAGCATGAATCATGGCTTGGTGGCATTGTGCCAGTTTAAACTTTTTTGAGGTGATGGTCTATGATGTGTTAATTGAAAAGGTTGCAGAAAGCAGTATTGATACTTTTATCCAGGTTACACATTATTCATGTAACTCTATTTTTTGTATGCCTATTTATGTTTATCTTAAGAGAATCCATTTGCCACTATTGGATCTCCCTCTTTTATTTTTGTTTTTTATATATTTATTAATTGTTTTGGCAAAGTCAAGATTTATCCAAGAATCCTGTGCCTAGTAGTGAAGTGCTCTGCTAATCAAAGTATCCCACGATTCCTGGATCAATTAACAAATTATGATACATTTTTAACATTTAATTAAAGCCTCATCTTTTCTTTATCTGGACACAACTACATTATTTCAATAGTTTTAAATGAGCATCCTTAAATTTCATACAAAGTTTTGATTTTCCTTCTTTTTACTCTTTTTATGAACAAGTCTTACCATATTTCATATGGATTTTATTTTAGAGCTTATAGAGTTTAAACATAAGAGGGATTTGAATGTGTTATCTAGCTAGTCCATAAACATTGTGGACATGTATTTTGAGAATTTTGACAGTTTTATTTATTTCTGACAAACTTTTAGGGTCTATATCTAATATATACAGGTGATACTTTACTTGCTGTTGTATTGAAAACCAATGGAGATAAATAGTTTTTTTTTCTTGTTTTTCCAGATAACCCCCAAATAAATAATACTAACAAAAACCAGACCCTTGAGGTGCTGCTGTTCTGGTGTTGAAATGGTTTTGAGACTTAACTGTGGTGACAGATCCTGTCTCTCATTGGCACTTTTAAAATGACATCTTGTTACAGGGATACAAAAGATGGTAATTTTAAGGGAAATTTTTAGGGCATTGATATGAATAGTCTTTAATAAGAGCTGGCATCATGTTGCCTGTTGTCAAAGATGACCCATGGGTAAGAGTTTATTAGTGCATTTTCTTTTAAACTGAAAGTGACAGGGGATGCTTAAGGCTCTTTTTTTTGTTACTGTTTGCTATAAATGAAAATTTTAGTCTAAAACTCTCATGCCGAAGCATATTGATCTTTGTTTTCCCATAGCCACAAGAAGAACAGAAAGGGATGGTGAGACTCAATGTGCTCAGTTGTGGCTTTAGCACTACTTCCAGGTCATTTTGACTAATGATAATTCCACAGCTTGTAGAAGTTGATCTTTATTGACAAAAAAGTTTCTGTACACATGAGATGTAGAACAGACATTTTTGCTCACTGATTCAACAGACTGAAGGGTATACCTTGTGAAAAAATAATATTTGTACACACACACACACACACACACACACACACACACACACACACATGGAAGAAAAGTGGTGCTTGGTTAGGAATGTGGTTAGTGGTTGAGTACTTGCCTAGTATGCATGAACACCTGGGTTGAATTCCTCAGTACCCCATAAACAGAAAAAGGAAGTGATACATGGTTCAAGTGATAAGGTGCTAGCCTTGAGCACAGAGAGGCTCAGGGAAAGAGCCCAGGCCCTGAGTTCAAGCCCCAGGACAGGCAAAAAAAAAGGGGGGGCAGTGTTTACCCGCTTCACAGGGCAGGTACCAACTCACAGGGCAGGAAGCAATTTCCCTGTCTCGTTATGTTCTTGGTGATATTAATCAACCTCTACTTCTTTTTCTTTTTTTTTGGTCCAGTTGTGGGGCTTGAACTCTGGGCTGGGCGCTTATGTGGTGCAGGGGAATTGAACCCAGGGCCTCAGGCATGCAAGGCAAGCACTCTACCACTGAGCCACCTTCCCAGCCTTCTACTTCATTTTTTGATCTTCTTTTTCCACCTGTCTAAATCAAAGACCTATTTACACTTCCAATCAACTGATCCACAATAAGTTTCTTAAAAATTCTCTGATTGTTACAACTGACAGTTTCTATTCTGGATTGCTGTATGGTTATTTGAACCATTTTACCTTGGAAATTTTAATAATCTTTTAACATGCTTAATTGGATGTAGTTTTTTGTTTTCATTTGATTATTACCAATGCTTTGATTATTGAATTTTACTGGCAACTATTAACCATTATCAAAATGCTCTAAATATGAAAAGTATTCATTCATGTGTTATATTTATCTAGTCATAGTGAATAACAGTGACCCCCTAACTTTAGATTGAGATGGATGTCAATTCATTTCAAACTTATTCAAGTAGTTACCCAACTTTTTTCAGTATTAGTACTTCAAATGATAAGAAATCCTGATTATTATAATCAAGAACGTACAAGTCAGCTTAAAATATGTTTTTGTTTATTGGCTTTTGTAACAGGAAGAGACAGGGATATTTTTCAGAGTTCTTTGTAGTTCTTCGCTCTGTAGTAAATGATTTTGGACCTTCATACAAGCCCAGATTATCTCATGATTCCTCAGTCTCATCTAGTTTGAGTTAAAAGGGATCCTACATCAAACAACTATCCAAAGAAAGGAAGGTATGGCTAGGAAGACTAGGAGAATGTTTGCTTGAGAACTTGGTATAGCATTCTTTAGTAAATAAAGTCTTATTTAGTCATGGTTATTCCTTGTATTAGGAGTCATAGTAGCTGAGGAACTATTTCAAAAAGAGATGATAACTTATAACCACAAGTGTTATATACAGTTTGAAATATAGTACTCTTGGGGAAGGGTGTTATATATTAAGTCAATCCGTGGGATGATAGATTCAGTGGTGTGATATTAATGGAATAACTTGTTAAGTACCAGCATGTGAACTGCAAGATTCTACTTTGGCTGTAATTATGTGTAGTTCTCATAGAGTGTGTCTAGTTTGTATGCTTATTTCAGTAACTAGCAGAAACCTTTGTATAAAGACATGCAATCCTTTTTTCAAAATTAGCAAGTAAATTATGTACTCAAAGTCAGAGTAATTGGCTGACCCTGGGAGGTGTCAGGGAAGCGTGATGAGCCTCAAACCCCTTCTCCCCAGTCCACAGATAGGAAGAAACTTTCCAATGTAGAAGAAATGAGAATAGCAGGCATTCCATAGAGAAGCTGAACCAGTTTCTTTCCCTTCACAGGCGAACAAGTAAAAGTGATTCTTAAGTTTAACTTGATATATTTTTCACTTCATAAATTAAACCTTGATTTGACTAATAATTTAATGTTCTGTATATACTAAATAAAATCAGGTCTGAATATTTCATTTTATAAGCAACAAAACTTTTTTTTTTTTGGGGGGGGAATCCAGTCGTGGGGCCTGTGCTCTGGGTCTGGGTGCTGTCCCTCAGCCCTTTAGCTCAAGGCTAGCGCTCTACCACTTGAGCCACAGCGTCACTTCTGGCTTTTTTCTTTTTGCTTATGTGGTGCTGGGGAATCAAATCCAGGGCCTCGGGCATGCAAGGCAAGCACTCTACCACTGAGCCACCTTCCCAGCCCCAGCAACAGAACATTTTAAAAACAGAAAATACCATATACTTCAGTGATAGTTTTGCTAGTTGGTGGCTGAAGGCCTTGGAATTTCTAGCTTCAGACCTTAAACAGCCCGCCTAGTAGTACACATTATTGATTTTTAACTAGTATTTATAGTGCAGCTGTCAGACTTGTGAATTCTTATAAAGATCTTTTTTGTAATGGTGACTTCAAGATCCTATTTCTTTACTTCTATTGTGAAAACTAGTCAGCTGAACAGGAAGCGGAGTTATTTGGTAAAATGCAATTTAGATATTGGTGCTTTGTAAAATCTGAATAATGAGGATCTCACAACCCATTGATAAACCACATTTTAATTTTCTTCTAATCCTCATACCTAGTTAAGAGACCCATGCAATCAGTCCATATCAAATATCTTAAACTTGAAGGGGACTAAAAATATCTCATTTTTTGTTTTCTGGTTTTTTTTTTTTTTGCCACTCTTGAGAATGTCAAAGGAAGCATTCAGATTCTCCTCTCATTCATAGTTCCTATTTGTAATTCAGGTGATTCGTTGTTCAAGATGTCTGGTACATATCTAAATTTTAAATGAGCAAAAGAATACTAGATGTTCTTGTTTCAAATGGTACACTATGTATGGTGCAACCAAAAATGATACTGTTTTGAAATGTGCCCATATAAATTTTAGAAATACATTTTTCAAATTTGATAAAACTAAATTTTTATCATTTAAAATTAATGGAGAAATGAATTATAAGTTTAATAGTTATACTGATTAGAACTCAGCCCAAAGTAGTGTCTACATCTGTACACTATTATTCTAAATTCTTTTATCTATTTTCTCCTCTGAGCTTCTTTTTAATTTCTCTACAAATGTGGTAGATGCTGTAGTTGTTTCTATCTGAATATTTTTATATATTAACTGGACTTTGAAATGATATTGTCTCCAGAAGTATATCTGAATTTTTTCCATGGGTGATTCATGTGTGTTTAATACAACAGCAAAGTGAATCTTTGTTTTTTGTTTTTGGATTTTTGGTGTTTTTTGGTGGCCATTCTTATGAATTTGCAGAGTCAAGGAAGTAGAAAAACCATTTAAATAACCCAATAATGATTTCTGTGGAATTTGAAGAAATTTGATTTCAGATTATTGATAACAGGTCCATACTCTCCTGAGCTTTTCATTTTCTCTTCTCCTGCAGTTTGTTGTAAATGTAATTTGGGCTCACTTCTACCAAGGGACTTAGGTCCACTTTACGGACTGATGATGTCTTTGTTATTTATACTCTGCTTCCTCCTCACTATTTTTCTTTCCCTTCTCCTTAATCCAAAAGAAAGCAGCAAAGTCAATTTGTACTAAGATTTTTTCGGTCTCTCTGGGTTCTCTTGCAACTTCATTGGAAAAATCACCCAGTAGCCTTTATTGAGTACATAAAGTGGTAATAGGCACTGAGAAACACCAAAGAAACCACAGACACAGTTTCAGCTCTTGAACAGTTTCATAATTTAATTGAGTTTCTAAGAAAGTGTACAACTACTATCTTGTCACAGAATTTTCACTAAATCTTAGTCACATTATTAATTCTATGAGAAAAAAATATTTTTAATAAAAATACATACCCAAAGCAGCTGTTTTATTAAATCCTGTTATCCATTGCTGATATAGTAAATGCTGTTATACTTCTTATGGAATTATAATTGAAAAGAAGCATTGTAGCAAACATTGAATTCAATCATTGATGGCAGTAAGGTCATAGTGTTGTTCAGTGGCATAAAAGTAAAATGGTGATTTTAAGTGCTATGGTAAGCCATTTCCTTGTTAGGGACATTTTGTATTTTACCTTCTAGGGAGTAAACAATAACAGTGTTTAATTTTGCAATTAACATGAATTCTTTGTTTTTGAATATTAATATTGTGTGTGTGTGTGTGTGTGTGTGTGTGTGTGTGTGTGTGTGTGTGTGTGCATGAGCATGCATGCTTCATTTCTGGGGCTTGAACATAGGACCTTAGCAATGTCCCTGAGCTTTTGGGCTCTCTACTCTTTGAATCACAGCTCCATTTCTGGTGTTTTGCATGCTTAATTAGAGATACGAGTCTCATAGACTTTTCTGCCTAGGCTAACTTTGAACCATGATCCTCAGATCTCAGTCTCTTGAGCAGCAAGGATTACAGATATGAGCCACTAGCATCTGGCTAAACATTAGCATCTTTTAAAAAATTAACTAGTTTATATTATGCTCATTAGTGAATATGTAGTCAGAAGTCTATAATTAAGACTCTAAATAAGGAGATATAGAGAATACATTTAGGTAATATTAGAAGTCTTACAATGAAGACAGAGAATATAATTTCTACTCCAATGTTATGATTAAATCAATTAATACTAGCTTGTTCATAGGTTATCATAGTCCATGAAAACCACCTTGTTTTCCATCTAGTTTAATCTAGATGAGATTGTTGCCATTAGTAGGAAATATTTAGGCTGAAAACAAGCATAAAGTTAATAGGATAAACATTTGTATTTTGTTCGACCTCAGCATGGCTTTTGTTTACTTCTCAGTTAGTGGTTTCTAGAAAAGAGGAAACGTTTTACCCTTTCAGAATTAAACATAAGGATAGGGAGAGTGAGGCCACACAGGTAGCTTCTGCAGCAATCTTTTCTCATACAAGTTTTACTTGGCTTTGATGATGGTAGAGAAATTATAGCCTATAGATTTGTTCCCCCTTTTATGATGTATTTTGAACTAAAAGGTATAATCTGATACCCTCAAAGATAACTTTATTTTCCCTTTCCAATTTGTGCTTAAAACTAAGCATTAATTTTTTCTGCCACATTGCCCAATATAGAACCAGATACACCTGCGAGAGTGAAAAATCTATGATTGTACTTAAACAAACAACAAAGACCAAAAATGTGTAAGCTGAGCTGTGTTCTGGTGGCTCATGCTTATGATCCTAGCTACTCAGGAGGCTGAGATATGAGAATTGCAGTTCAAAGCCAGCTCGGGCAAAGAAAGTCCATGAGACTCTTATCTCCCATTAATCACCAGAAAACTGGTACAGTGCTTGCCTTGAGCTGAAGAGCTCAGGGACAGAGTCCAAGCCCAGAGTTCAAGCCCAACAACGGACCAAAAAAAAAAAAAAAAAAACAAAACCATAGTGAGCTGTAGCATAATTTGGAAGAAATGTTACCCACGTGATTATTTATATCTCCCTAGTTTTCACTGGCCTTTTCTTTCATCTTCTTATTCATATGGAAGACTCAATTACCTCTCATGTTATGAAGCCACTTCCTCTAATGACTTGTGTTCATATAAAGAAGAAATATATTCACAGTCACGACCACCAATGGGTCTTAAAAGCAATATTCTCAGTCTATTACTCCAGATTTCTATTCTCTCTCTCAGCTTTTTCCTTAGTCCTCACAGGCCTATTAAGTCTTCTCAGAGACTACTGCCTTAGGCCTTTGTGTTCACTGCTCTCTCAAGCTCACTGTTTTTTTTCTCATAGATATTCATGCTCCTTACATTATTATATTATTCAGGTTTGTACTAAGTATTTTTGGAACTATCTAAAGACCACATGTCAATTATTTTTGGTATTTGAGATACTTGACTTAGTTTTATAATTTTCCCAATATTATTTAGCATTGTTTTAAAATTTTGCAAAGCAAGAGAGCAGTCTCTGAGCTTTTTGCCTTGTTTAAACAAGAAAACACAGAAAGAGATTTATTAAGAGACTGTTTCTCACATTTACTTTATTGGCCAGCTCTTTTCATTTCCTTCACTGTTGCCACTTGCTCACGGTCCATGACCTGGCTCCCTCACTTCTGGGAGAGGCCTCTGTGCTGGATTCCCTCCATGAGCACCAAGTCCTTCAAATCAGTCCTCACAAACCAGCCTAAGTGACCAGTGCTGGTTCTGGTGGCTTCTTGCTCATTGAATAGAAATGTCAGGTTGATCATCATTGTCTTCAGGGCTCTGATGATCTCACTGTAGCTATCCTCTTGAAGCTCTCATGTGATTTCTTGCTCACCAATATTCTGGCAACATAGACTACTTGCTTCTATTTATTTAAGTGTATACATTACATAGTCATTTTCTGGCAAGCTTTCTTCATAAGTATTCCTTTACAAGTCCTTTAGTCCAGCCTACGTTTTGAGAGGTGTATCTTCTACTAGACTAAGAAAATTTAGGACCATTCTCTTTGACCCATTCTTGACAGTGTCTTGCTATCCAGCAGCATGGCCAAAGTCTGGCAGATATAATCTAAAGTGTTTGTTGTCAAAGAAACACAAGCAGTGTGAGTTAAAATCTTCCCAGGAAAGACATGGATTTAATGTGTAGGGCAGAAAAGGCCACCCCAAGTGCTGCCTTGGATGGTCAGTGTATGCACTGAGGAGGAGATGAAGTTTCACCTGGTTAGTGATGGATGGGTAGGACTTGGACAGCTGAAAAAGGTCAAGAGTGTTCCAGACAGAGAGAGTGGCAATGAAAATCATGTTCTTCTGGAATAGTGTTAAAGTGGCTTTAACACTGTGATTTCCGGGGGAGAAATTGGTGATAAATTGAAAGTCTACTTTGAGGCTTTATTGTGGAAGAGTTTGAGTGTTAAACCAAGAATTAGAACTTTATGATACCCTTTGACTTGGGACTCTCTGAGAGATTTGAAGTTGATTGCTGATGTGTTCACATCTGTCTCAAACAACTTTGAATATTCTGGGTTTTTGTTGTTGTTGTTGTTGTTTTTTACTGGTTTCTTTTTTTAAAAAATTGTGAAAATACTGTACAGAGGGGTTACCATTACATGAGCAAGGTAATGAGTACATTTCTTATCAAGCATTGTTGCCTCCTCCTTTGTTTCCCCTTACCATCCCTTCCCATCTCCACCCCCCCTTACCAACCACCTCCCCACCCCCATGCCAAAGTTGTAAAGTACAAGATATAATGTCTTGTACATGTCATTGTTGCAATGGGTCCACCTGTATCCCTATTTAAACAATTTGTTTTTAAAGACAAAATATAGGGGGATTTGGCAATGTTAAAAAGTCTTGATTTTGGAAGATCAGAAGAGGACAGAGTCAAAAAAGACATATTTTGTTTTAGCCTTAGATTCTATATGAAATATGCTATTGTCAATGTTAATTTCAAAGATTTATAGAGTATGGATGATAATTTCAATTGCAAATTTTCATCTGGAGTGCACGGAAGACAGCCAGGCCCAATTTTTGTATGCACGAGGATAATGCTTAGAGTAATTGCATTGCATTAAGTACAGATTCATACAAGATGAATTCAACAATAGATACTTAGTGCATAGGAATTAGTTACATTCTATCAATTTCTATTTCATATTCTTTAGCCAATAATACTAGTATTTTTCAAGGTATGACATTTAGAGTAAAATCACATGTATTCTATTAGGGGGAATTATTTTGAAGAGAAGCTTGGTATATTTAGTTAAACAATTTCTCTTACATTTTCTTTTGCTTATGTTACACACATAAAATTATGTGTGAGCTCTATAATACTGAAATATGTTTTGCTTATGGCCTCATGGATTTGGGGCTGGTTTAAATCTTATTATTAAGTGAAAACCTTTTCCTTATTTTTTAGAAAACTTTTAACTTCATAGAAATGAAGCAAATTCTCTAAAGACTTCACCACCTTCTCTGCTCTTCAGAATTTGATTGCTTCTGATAACAATGCTCCTAGATCTGTCTTTTCCATATAGCAAAATTTTTAAAGGTTTTGGAGGAGAAAAATTTTCCTTTTAGGACTTTTGGCTAGCTTCATTTCTTATTCCTCAAAGAATGTCGTTCACTACAGCAGGTGGTTTGAAAATATTTACTTAAGGGTAGATAAAGAGTTCCTGCCTGTCATAATTTTCCTGTGTTAAAACTCCCACTAGGTTTGACATTTCTGTGTTTTGTGCAGGATTGCTCAAAAGTAGTTACCAGGACCAGACTGGTGGATGCATGGTAATGATGAAAAACAGGGTGTTTGGAATTCAATATGGATGGTAGAAATGCAAGATGTCAGAGAAGCCATATATTAAACAGAATTTGAATTGGAAACTGAATCCCAACCTGCCACCAGGAGCATTTTGATCATTTTGATTTATTAAACTTTTATAACAGCATTCAGATGCAGCTGAATTAAAACCTTTAGTCACAGGTAGTTTATGGCACACCAGCTACTTTTTATTTGCTGGTATCATTTTGAAAATTCTCTTAATCAGGGAATAGGGAAAGAATGAGTGAATGAGAGACTTATATGAGGTAGTTCACTGCTATATTCCCAATTTCACTTTAAACCCTCCTTTTTTCATTCTGTTGCTAAGAAACATGTTTTTCAACATCCATTTACAAAGTTCCTTTAACATTTGATTTTATCAAGCATATTTGAAGCATGGATTAATCGTTTTCTGATTAAAATGTTATGCATACATATAATATAGGTACATATACATGTACATATGTATATAATATATGTATTTCATTTGTATATATAATATATGTTAGCTATATCATGTTACCTTTTCATTTTGGAGTATCTATTTGCGCTCTTAGAGAAATCTAGGCCTGACTGTGTAAGTATGTTTATGAGTGTTCTGGAGAATATTCAAATAGAAACACTAATGCAGTGCTGAAGTCTAACTTAGAATGCATTTCCCAACAACTATTTGAATGCCACGCATCACTTTCTTTAAAAATTATCGTTCAGCATCAGCAACCTTGGCTAGTCTTTTCCGAACAGGCCCTCCATGATAAAGAGAAATCAATTACTATTAGAGAGACACTGCAGGTTAAAGGCATTACAGGTTTACACTTGGTTTTGCAGCCATAAGAGAATACTTAGCTGTGAATCAGGAATGATGCAAAAGATGGATGAGACAGAGTTCAAGGAGCAGTAATGTGAGGGTCCAAGACGATCATTCCAAGCTGTCTCAGCAGTAATGATGGATGGTTCTGTGGCGAGAAGTAATAATACCAGATGAAGAAAGATACATTCCAGCAACTTGAGCCTCGGCGTACTGTCTACCTGTTAGAGTTCTGGGGCACAATGATTCCTGATTTGAAACCAAACGAGTTTGCTGCATTTAATAACCCAGCTTTTTGACAGTTGTGAAGGAAGCAAGTAGCATATCAAATAATCCTGCGCATTGTAAATTTAATTACCTCATATTTATGCATAGTAGTTGTTGACAGGAACTTGTAAGCTATGCTAATATGGTAGGTAATTTGTTACCTACAGAAATGACTTTCCATGTGTCTTCTGATCATTATCATGAAACATGATAAATGATCTAGCCCATGAGGTATAAATGAAAATGAAATGGATAATTGGATTCTATGTCTAAATTGTGGCTGGAATCGTTGCAGCAATTATAAAGGAATTTATTTCATAAAAATGCAGTTGGTAATATATCAGTGACCTTTTATCATGTTGAGCCTATGGTAGCATATGAAACTATACTTGGGTGATTACAAAACAGTATTATAATTCGCAGACATAATTTTTCTTTTGTCTTATCTACCTATCCAGTATTAAAATACCTTCTTTAATGTCAATGGCATTTAAGCAATTAGTGCTAATAATGTTATTTTTATACAAGAAATAAAGTGTCTTCTTATTTACTAATACCTTGTGAAAAGGAATTGTTTTAGAAACTTTTGCAAGATAAAATGAGATTTTTTTTCTTGAATTCCTTTATCACCATCAGTCAGGTCTTTCTGGATGATAGAAATGCTGTCTTGCAAAATGTGCCTGTGTTCATTTTTGATACGTAGGAAAGAATATTTCTGAAATACCAAAATAGAACAGAGTTTGTTATATAAATAATCACTTGTTCATTTTCTTCCTCCTACTTCACTTTAAATAAAAATTATATATTTAAATATTCACTTTATTAGAAATAATATCAACATTGTTACTTCGCTCATTGAGTAGATTACTATTTGGTCAGCTCCCATAAATTAATCCTAATTTATTTATTAGCAATTAACTCATTAGCAATATTAGCAATTAGTTATAGCTAATAAAATGAATAAGATATACAATCTATAGTATGTTATTTTTCAATTAAAGTATAGTATAATTTCTCTTTTTCACATTCTCTTATAATTCCTTTTTCTTATCTGCATTCTGTTCATGAGAGTTCAAGAAGTTCATCTGGGTCTGTTTGTGCTGCTTTTATATTTCCTCCTCAAGAGAAAATTTGAGATTAAATTACTAACAACTCCGTGTGATTAAATGTTATCTGGAAATGTGAGTTTTCTTTGGGATGTGACATGTCAATAAGCAGGACATGTCCCTAGGGACTTCTTTCCATCTAAAGGGGAAATGTTTTAAATGTTTGCATTTCCCATGACCATTGATCATGAATACGGTATAGTTTCAAGTTGTAGCTTATTTAGTAACTGAGCATTTTAACTGGAGATAATGAACTTTGTTCAGTCATTTCTTTCCTCTAATAAGTGAAAATTCACTTAAAACAGAATATAAGTGCTTAATACAAATAATAAGAGGTACCTGTTTATTTATCCTCCATTAACAATGTAGCAGGTCTATGATAGATTATTTGCATGTAGTGTTGTCTAGTTTAAAGACAGCAACACTGAATATCACCCTTTATCAACAACTTGGGTATCGTAGGTAGAATTACATTGTTCATGTGTTTCTGAGAGCCTTAATAACCCACATTCAACTCCAGCAAACTATCTTTTCAAATTTTTTTGTCATGCTAACATTGGTCCATGCAAGAATTAATTCATTATACTAGCAGTAATAAAAATGCTACTTGAAGCAAGATTTAAATAAATAAGAATAAGAAAAAAGTTTTGTAATATTTTCCTCTTAAATATACTCAATATTACATCCCTCTGGTTATTATCTTGTCACTTTAGAAACTGGTGCATTTGCTTTTAATTGCTTGGTTCTTGCTTTAGATTGCATTTTGCCCAGACAAATAACACTGTGGCTAAAACCTACTATTTTATAAATCCTTAGTTTCCATAGGGAATGTGTAGTCCTCAATCAACTATTGAGTATTTAAACACACACACACACACACACACACACACACACACACAAATGATTTATGACTAGCATGCATGTTCTTTTCTGATGAACTGACCTATACAAGTACCCATACCCAGGGATGTTGTTTAATTTATTCAACTTAGATTCAAGGCCATGCAGTCTTTGTTACAATCTTGGCAGAGCCACTCAGAAGAATAGTTTATGAAAAACTAAGAAATGATGCTGTCATTCCTCCTGATAAAATTCTTCATATTTTAGAGTTTTCTTAATTGTTGAGGAAATGAAAACAAATCATCTCCAACTTAATAACTTATTCTCTTTCTGAAGACATAGTGCTTACTAAGCAAAGAATGTCTATCAGCACTTAATCTTAATTTCCTGTGAATATTAAAAACATCCTCTTGGCTGGTGCTCAGAATGGTGGTGTTTTTAATGGCCCAAGCATTTTTGATCAAATCATATGACAATACCAATCTCTCTTGTTTGTTCTTTCTTTCTTTGTATCTCTCCATACTCTGTTTATTGTACAACAACCTTAAAGATTTCTTGGACTTAGTGGTCCTTTGAAGGTGGAAGTTAGTGCATTTTCCAGAGTATTCTGGCTTTTTTTTTTGTAATTTGGATTAACTTAGTCATTGTTGAAGTATAATGTAGACCTCATGAAAGTAATTTATAAACATGCATCAGAATAAATGTACACTTCTGTATGCCTTCATTACATTATTGAAATGTCTTTAAAAGGCAGAGGACTTTGCTCAAGTGGCCGAGTTCTAACTGCTTAAATGAGGTCCTGGGTTTACTTCCCAGCTCTGAAAAAAAAATCCTTAAAAATATCAACAACTGGCTAAGCACTGTGGCATATTCTTGTATTCTTAGCTACTTAGTTGCTTGAGATAGGGAAGATTGAAGTTCAAGGCTAACCCATGCAGAAAGATAGGTGTAGTGGTGGTATAGACTTCTCATCCCAAATATATAGGAAGTGCAAATAGGAGGATCAATGTCTGTTCTAGCTTGAGCTGTAAATGAGAAAACCTGTTCAAAAAAGAAGGAAAGTAAGCTGGGTGCCAGTGATTCATGCCTGTAATCCTAGCTACTCAAGAGGGTGAGATATGAGCATTGATGTTCAAAGCCAGCCCAAGCAAAGAAATTCCATGAGAGACTTATCTCCAATTAACTACTAGAAAACCAGAAGTGGCACTGTGACTCAAATGGTAGAGCACTAGGCTGGAGTTGAAGAGCTCAGGGACAGTGCCCAGGCCCAGAGTTCAAGCCCCATGACCAACCCCCCCCCAAAAAAAAGGGAAAACAAAAGGGACAGATCTCAAGGGATATAGTGCCTCTCTAGTAAGCAAAGCCCTGAGATCAAATTCCAGAACCAATAAAAATAAAAATGCCAGTAAAGTAAGACATTTAATTAGTCTGTAATTATTCCTATATATCTCTTATTTACATGGTTAAGACATTGTAAAATTGATCTCACTCTGCCATCACAATTATTTTTGCATTAGAAATTTAAGAATATCACTTGTTATAAGGATATGCCTAACTAACATTTTCTCACAAGAAAGCTACTTTGTACCCTTCAGAGTGATCTAGAAATGAGAACTAAATCCTAATTCCTCTAATTAACTTGAGGTGAATTAGTCTTGTATTTTACCTGTCTGGAAACGTGTTAATAGCTAAGTCTCTGTGCATATGCACCCCTTGCATATATAGAGAAATCAGTGTTATTGCTGCTATTTTTCTTTTGATATCTTCCTTTACTACATATAGCCATTTTGTCTTAATATGTGGTCTTATAAAATAAATATGAGTGGTGTTATTGTCCTCCAAATTCCTTTAAAATAACCTAGAATGGAAACATGACCTTTGTGTAACTGAGGCATATTTAATGTGCAAGTAAAATGAATATTTTCACCGCCAAACTAAATCCCCCTCTTTTCGCCCACCAGGCCTTTACCTCATAAAGAGGACTGATGAGATAATGATGTGATTACCTATTTATGGCTTTAGACTTAGGAAACCAAGCATAGATTGAGAGCTTTCCTGGTTTTACTACTGAGTTGATTGTTATTCTTGGAATCACCTGGATGCTCTTTCTCTGAAATGTTAGGAGCAGTTTAAACTCCAAGAAAGCTGAAATGAGGGATTAAATAATTATACGAAAACTCTCCTATACTTATTAATGTATACCTTGTGGAAAAGGGCCTGCAATTTTCATTATAATGTTTAGTTCCCTGACATGCTGAGAAAAATGTTTGTGAAATTGTTAAATTATCACAATAATCAATCATTTTGCAAACAATTCATTGCATAGATACTACATAGGAAGAGAGTAGATATTGGACAAAATAAAGTACAAATCTAATTATCTTACAGTTTTATTTTGTTGGTCCCAAAGCAAGAAACTTTACTCCTCAAAAATCCCTTCAACTTTTCATGTAGTCTACATGCGATCCTAACCTTGTTTTTGATTTCTGCTGACAGATCTAAAACACTATACTGCTTCTGTGACTTTTTATTTCAGGCAGATAATAAAGTTATTTCAGCAGTGTTTTCAAATCATAGTGAATAAAATGCGCTGGTAATGCATAGGATATAAAATTCAATATGCAAAATTTCCAATTTCATTGCTGAAATGATTCCTCTTAAGTCAGCACTTTGGCAGCAGGAAAGAGCAATGCCATAGAGATTAAATACTTGGATTCTCCACAGATCTTGAAGATTTAAAAAATGAATGCACATTGCATACTGACTTCAGATACAAAAATATAATGTTGTTTAATGTGAAGGATGGCAAATTTACCACCAGAATTTCCTCCTGCCCTGAACTAAAGTATTTTTTTCAAGAGAAAAAAAATACATATTTTTTCTTCAAGGTTTATATGTGTGTGTGTGTGTATGTATACTGATGTCAATACAATTATACCAATACAGTTATACATATATACATATATCTTATATATGTTCTGATGTTATTTCAATTCTATAAGAACACATACATTTATATAATAAATGTACATATGTATGTGTATATGAATAATGAGCTTTAGGCAAGCAATTTTAACAGAATGGGAAAACATATAGAGAAATCGAAAATATGGAGAAACATTTACAGGTCCTCACATAAAAAAATGGGAGTAAAGATGAACATTCTTACCTGTGCCCTTTACACTTTCTGTGCTGGGAGAATACCCATGGTTATTTCATCAAGAACTGGCTCTTGATAGGTAAAATGGGTAAGGTCTACATGTGAGGACAGTAGACAACCCTCAGGACTTCCTTTGTGCAAGATGTCCTCCTTTTCTGCCTCTCTATTCCTTTGATAGTATCCTGACATCACAAAGAGAAGACAGATACATAGCTAATGTCTGAGTAGAGCCCTTTTAATACTGATTACTTTTATCTCTTGTTTTTGATGTTGATATTAGGGCTTGATCTCAGAGCTTTGTACTTGGTATGTGTTTTTTCCGATACATGACCTGCTCTCCTACCCCAATACTTATTGATTTTAATTTTCCTGTCTGGTCTCTCTGTCTTGCCTCTTTTTCCTGCAAATGACTTTGGTCCTTTTTAATCTTAAACATGTTTGAGCGTGTTGATAATCGATTTGCTATGGTTGCTTTGTACTGAGTAGACATTTGAACTTACCTAGAAAAGGAGCTGAAAGGACATTACTTTAACTTATTTAGAAAGTGACAAAGGAAACGTGCATGTAATTCAGATGCCATGATGAGGACCAGAGATGCCAAATTGTTGTTTCTTTAAAAGAATAATTGGGGAAATCAATTTTATGAGAAACATATAGAGCCCCTAATCTTAGCCTAAGCTAAGATTAAGAATCATAGCCCCATTAAGGGAATCTAAGACATACAGATATATTGAAAATACATGCCATTCATAGAAATGCATAGTAAAATCTAGAGCTACTGTAAAGATGGCAACCTAGATCCTTCCATTGTCTCTTTCAGATATAATGGTCAGTTGGCACCTACCCTCAATAGGCAGTGTTTTAGTTAATATCAAGTGCTTTCTGGAGGAGGCAGAATGATTTTAAAGCTTTCATCCTTGATAAATCCAGCTGTTTATGCTTTTGCTGTAAGGACCTAAGAGAAGTAGATGTTATTCTTGAAATGTTCATTGAAGATGTATGTCCTTGGAAATGACAGCATCTAAGGATGAATAACATCTTTAATACCAGGCATTACCTTTCAGGTACATATAGAATGAAAGGCTTGAATAAATGCGCAACCCCGGGACAGTGGCAGATAATCAATATACCTTTAAGTTTGGGACCTTTTTCATTGTTGTCAAGTTTAGTCCATGTGTTTATAATTGTCTTGGGTTTCCTCATAAAAGGGCTTAGCTATTATCCTAAACATCCTACTCCGTATATGCAAAATTAAAAAATCTAGCCACTTACAAGTACAGTTTCAGTTGTTTAAAAAAGGACTTTGTTTTTGTTTCTTTTTCTGTTCCTTTTCTTTCTTTCTTTAAAAAAAAATACCAGGGGAGAGTTAGTTTAGTTCTCTCTGGAAATTACCGTGTGGCCTAGCTATTTTAACTTTTACTGGGAAATTTGTATCTTTGGTGAAGAGACCCAGTATGATGAAGTTATACCTTCCCCTCCAAAATTTACATCCTCTTCATTCTGAAGTAAGGGTCCACCCTTTAAAGTTATGTATGTTTATGTCCCTTGCTAAGGTGTTTCCAATTAATGACTTAAAAACAATTAGAATCTAACCAACTGAGCTGTAGAAGAAAATTTCAATAGTCTCTTGTATTATCTCTTGCCCTTGATTAAATGTAAAAAACAGAACCAAGACTATGATCAAAATCGATGCATCATGATGAGATAAATTTCCTACTAAGAATACAATACATAATTATGTCACACTTGGAATTTAACCATAGCCATAGAATCTATTCTTCATGAACTCTTGGCTTTAGTTACTTTTGGAAGAGGTGACAATACTGATTACATTTTTCTGGTTTTAACACAGGATGTCTTTATATAGTTCAGGATGGCCTGAAGTTTGCTGTGTATTCCAGCAAACTCATGATCTGCCTATTTTTTTAGTTTCTCAAGCACTGGGGTTACAGACATGTGCCCTCATGCCCCATGTGACTGTTTTTGTTTTGACAACTTTCCCCTTGTCTTTGAACAATTTTCTCCGAAGACATCCTTTTACTAATCTCTCTGTGATTGGGCTTTGGCTGGCAGGAGGCGTCCTGGATGCCAATAAAACATTTTTATACAACTTTAAGTAACCAAGAGGTTTGCAAAGCTGTGTTTATCTGACATCCAATTTTGTGTTTAGTTTTGTATGCTTAATTTTGGTTTCATCCTTGAATCATAAAAATGATAATGTGATTCATTATTTTTATAAAAGTGGTTGTGAAAAATGTCAAGAGACAAGATATAAAGTTCTATATGGAAAATATAAAACAAACTAGTGAAAGCATATAGTTAGATAAAATGGGGATTATTATACTTAGAGAAAATCTATTATTGGCAAGATAGTTGTGTATGTATGTATTTGTGTGTGCTTATAATGGTATATTTCTTTACATTAAAGTCAGAGTTATAATGTCTAAGTATGAAGTAATGTTGTTAATCATAAATATTATCCTAAACTGATCTATGCAGGGAAAATAGCTAAACTATTTTATCACTTGTTAAAAACATTTAAAAATTTCTAAATGTTCCTGTCATTTTTAGCTTGGACTATCTTTTAGATATTATAGTAATACTTATGGAAAACATCTCTAACAATTACTTATTTTTCAAAGATTAGGTTTAAAGTATATATATATTATACCATTAATGTTTAAATTTTATTTGTAATCTGCATTTACTTTGTATATTCAGATACCTTTGAAGATATACAAGGAACTTTTTCTATGGAAATGCTCTTAAAAGCATTAAACTTTTTTTATATCAAATCAATTAAATGATCTGATTTGACTAAAAGACAAAATAAGAATTACTGCTATAATCATAGCTGGGACCCATTTTATAAGCTAGATAAATCTTAAAATGCCAGTTGGTCACTAAGCACTTGCTTTGAGGGTGTTCTTGTGTTCCAGTCAACTAACTCCCTTAATTAAATAGTAGCATTTTGTAGGTGCTGTGTATCAATGTCAGAGCAATTGCCTAGCTACCTGATTCAGAATCAGAGCTAATAAATCTTACTCTCTGAACACTTAACTTCATCACCTGAAGATACATATATTTTGTAAATAAAGAAGTACACAAGTCTCCCAGTGCTGATTATTAGTATCTAAGAATTTGGGGGAAATTGAAAATGTTAAATGTTAGAAAAAAACATGATAATTGTGGAAGAATATACTCTTTCCTACATATATCTAGATTACAGCTTATAAACTGGGATACAGAAAAAATCCTGTTACATAAACCAAAATGTTTTCAAATGTGTACTTCATGTTTCAACATTTGAGGAACAATGTAATGCAAGTATAGTTGTCCTAGGAAACTGTTCCTGTTTATAAATGACCTGCTTTTTATTTTTAATGAGATGAAAGTTATCTTCCTGTTCATCACTTATGTTATTTCCTGTCTGAAAACACTCAAATACTATTAACTTATCCTGTTATCTCATTGAAGGATAATTTAAAAGTTATTCTAGGGTAGCTATAAAGTAAATTCCTGAAATGTATGGAACAATCATGTCATTATTCTTTCCATCAGTTTTGTTAGTGTCCATTCTTCCTTGCATGAATGTACTATAGGTGATGGGGAGTAAATTTAAACAATAAGAGAAGTGAATTTATTATGTTAAACAAATCACATTTGGACCAAAATTTCAGCGAAATGAAAATTTAAGAAAAAGTAACAAAGTTTCTTTGAAGTTATCCATTTAATAGGAGAAAAACAATGGAGGGGGTAACAATGTTCCACAAGGAATGTATTCACTACCTTACTCATGTAACTATAACCCCTCTGTACAGCATCTTTACAATAAAATAAATTTTAAAAATGTGTCTCCTGCAAATAGTCTAGTGTTAAATTTTAAAATAATTTCTTCATCATAACAGAACATTGTGGCCATTTTAATGTTTGTCATCTTGTTTTATTCCTGCCATGACAAATAATTAGTTAAACGTAGTATAGATAATGTTTAGTCTTTTATAAAATCATATCATTTGCTTAAAACATTAGGAAATTTGTAATAATATATATATATATATATAATTTATTTTTGTGCTGGCACTTAAGCTTGAACTAAGGGCCTCACATTCTTGCTCAACTTTTTCACTCAAGGTTGGTGATCTACCACTTGAGCCATACCCTCAAGTTAGAAACCAACTAGAAATCGGTCTGATTGAACTGTCTTTCAGGAAAAAGGGAATCTTGGTTCATGTCTGTCACAGGCTGAAAATGTTCTCTAATACTATTTTCATTTTTTTAAACTGTGAATGCAACCTTTATATTGCTCAATAATTTTTCCAGATGTAATTATGCTAGGGAGTTAGAAATGGTGAGGGTGTCTTTAGTTGTCCATATGTCCTAGATGCATTCTTAACTTTCCTTGTAAATAGATAGCACAGAATTTGACTAGAGACAGAAGAGGAGAAGGGAAAGTGGGCGTTGATTGGGAGGAGGGTGTAAAATAAGCCAAAGAACACCAGCAGATACAATACTTTGGAAAAAACAACAAACAAACAAACAAGGAAGTAACGTATCTAACTTTTACTTAGGGTCTTTGGGAGGATTGCGGGGGGGGGGGGCAGGATGTAGAATTCTCTGACACTTTTATTTCTGTCTAGTGCTACTGATTTAGTTTACCCGGTCAAGAACCATGAAAGAATAGATTTTTTTCCTCTTAAAATTGCAAAAATTGTCACCGAGCTTATTGTAATTTTCTAGAGAAGACCCAGGAGACTGAAGCGACATCATTGCCTACTTCTCTAGGGGAAGAGGTAATCTTAAAATACTTCATGTTAAGGCCTCATTGACAAACAAAACCATTAAGACGGAAATAGAATTGTAAGGTGTTTAGTTTGTCTACTTGGAAAATGGATGTAGAAGTGTTATTTGCCTTGACATTTACTTTGTTACTGACATTTTCTGGCTTTGTGGCTTCTGTTTGTGATTTTGCATTTTATTGATTAACTGACACTTGATAAGCAGTGCATACTTGTAAAATACCAATAGGATATTGCTATTTTCTGGATGAGAATACATTTTCATAGTGATTTGCTTGATTTCAGTACCTAGTGAAAAAAATATTTGAGATATAAAATGAATAAGGTAATTGAAATATATAATTGGGAACTTATAATAGGTAGGCACTAGAATAATGAATGTAAGTCATTAATTGAAAGTTAATGGGTAACATTGGTAAAGTTTATCTTGTATTTTAGGGATTGTATGCTTCACTTCATACTTAGTGTACAGTTGGGATTTATTTCCACAGTACCTTTGGGTCTGGTAGTGTATTAAGTTATGAAGAATATTAATATTGCTGCAGAACAATTACTTGTTCATTTGCTAACTGATTAAAATTCATGTATAATTTACTGAAATGAATAGGGATTTTATAAATAAATCTTCTTGCTCTCAAGAGTCCAAAAACAAAGCACATATGCTAATATAAAGCTACTTTATACCTCCAACATAAAAATTTAATATGTAGTGGTATATTACTCTCATTAATGTGAGTTTCCCTTCTCATAATCACGCTGCTAATCAATGTATATGCTTTGTAGACCCTTTTTATATCACCACCACTCAGAATTGGAGCAACTGCTTTGCATATGAGATTGTTCCCTTTTTTGTATAACATAGCTGTAAAATAGGAAACTGGCCACACTTCCTTACTCCTTTCCTCAGTTGACAACAATGTTTACATCAAACTTACTCTCACATACTCTTCTTGTTGAATATTAATTTCTCATTTTTAAATTTATATGCACACTGTCAAAAAAGCAATTAGTATCATATATAGGGTTTGTGGATGTAGTTAGTAGTATCAAGTATTTTTAATCTGTTGAATAATGACTACCTTACTAATGAAATGATTGTAATGCAAAAGTAAATAACATGCACATTTCCTGGGTTGTGAGTATATATAACTATGTATTTTGAAACTTACCCTCTTCACTCCAGATTTTATTGTATTAATATGTCACGACTTATTGAAAGTAACCATGGGACCCATTGTTTAACTGTAATACTGTTCAGCTGTAGCTTTTGTCTTCTTTCCTGTCCTTCCCATCTTCTACCCTCACCTCTTGCTTGCTCTTTTATTTCTATGGCAAAGTGTCAAGAGTTTCAAGGGTTAGATCTCACATTGCATAGAGAAGCTATAAATTTATAAATTAACTAGTTTTATTCATAAATTATTTGTCATGTTCTTCCTGTTCATGTACCATGTTACCTGCCAGAACTCCTTGGGTCATGGCTGAGTTGTAAAATGAGTGAGGTATTGTGGCTCCGGGTGGAACCCCAGAGAGCTGTCAGTTTATTATTGTTTTCTACTTTTACTTAAATTAGTATCTGAGCCATCTGGAATGCAAACATGGTACTCAGGCCACTCAGCTTATTAGCCAAGTACAGTGTGCTTTTTTAAATATGGGTAACATTTAGAGAGGCTGGGAAGGCATTTATATGTTTCCTCATGTATATTTCTTTTTTATGTTTTATTTTAGTTTAGGATTTAGAGAGAATATCTTTCTCTTTCTTCCTGACTAAAATAAAATTTTAGAAAACTCTAAAGTTTAGAGTTTTAGACCAGTTGGTAAAAATTTTTTTTAATGAAATGAATCTTATTTTAGCTGATAACATTGAAACTATTTCACCTTAGTTAAGCTTTTGTTTTCATTTGTGAAATAGGAAATAGTTTACTGGGATACAACTTTAAATACATATTATTATTATTATTTCTTTTTTGTCGGTCATGAGCCTGGGTGCTGTCCCTCAGCTCTTCAGCTGAAGGCTAGTGCTCTACCACTTGAGTAATAGCACCACTTCCAGCTTTTTCTGTTTATGTGGTGAGCAATCGAATGTAGGGCCTCACGCATGCAAGGCAAGCACTATACCACTGAGCCACCTTCCCAGACCCTAAATACATATTATTAAATCAGTACGCAAAATCATTAAGATTAGATTTTGTGGTTATCATTTTAAAATCAGGTATGAAGAAGTACACTTTCTTATAAGTAGTTCTATATATGTATGATGGATGTCATACAAAATTTGGGTTTATTTTCTTTCTTTTCTTTTTTTTTTGTAGTCAATCAAAAGTTATATTGAGCTGGGTGCCAGTGGCTCAGGCCTGTAATCCTAGCTACTCAGGAGGCTGAGATCTGAGAATCATGGTTCAAAGCCAGCCCGGGCAGAAAAGTCCATGAGACTCTGATCTCTAATAAACCACTAGAAAACCAGAAGTTGAGCTGTGGCTCAAGAGGTAGAGAGCTCACTTGGAGCTGAAGAGCGCAGGCACAGCACCCAGGCCCAGAGTTCAAACCCCACGACCAACAAAAACAACAACTACAACAACAAAAATTTATATTGTTCTTTAAATAGCTACTTTGAAGGCTATTACATTACTTGTATTGTTAAAGTGATTTTTTTTTTTTTTGGGTCAGTTGTGTGGCCTGAACTCTGGGCTTGGGTGCTGACCCTCAGCTCTTCAGCTCAAGGCTAGCGCTCTACCGCTTGAACCACAGCGCCACTTCTGGTTTTCTGGTGGTTTATTGGAGATAAGAGTCTCACAGACCTTCCTGCCTGGGCTGGCTTTGAAACGCGATCCTCAGATCTCAACCTCCTAAGTAGCTAGGATTACAGGCATGAGCCACTGGCGCCGGGCTTGTTAAAGTGATATTTATCATAGTGTGCTATTTGTTTCATGTTGTTCATTTTAAAGGAATAAGTTGATCTTGTCCATTCTTCCTTCAAAATGTTATATTTACAATGTTATATGGATTCCCACTATATGGAACTGCTGAGTAATTAGTAGGTACTCAATAAATACTACTTATGGAAATAATTTCAGCTTCTGTAAACTCAAATGAGTTAAATGAGTTAGCCTGGGACAGCTAGTCTATCTCAATGTAGAGATTTATGCCAGCTGTTCCTTTCCATACAAGCAGAATTACAAGGAAATCCTGCACACCAGCTGAAAATTCTTGATTCACTTAGACCTAAATAAGGTCAGACCTTCATGTGGCTTTTTAAATTGTAGTTTCTGAATACAATGTATTGCCATTGGACAATAACAAAGATACTGCGGGTACCTTGTTAACCTCCTGTATTTGTTTCTCCCCCAGGGTACCCTTGTCTAGGTTGGTTAGTGTGAAGGAAGCATTTTGTGGTTGCCATAAATATTTTCCTTTACAATAGTTACTATATTAAAAAGTAATCTTTAAATCAATTTCAGGGCAATAATCAGTTTAGTAAGATTAATATTATGATTTACACTCTTTTAACTTCTCTGTGAAGTGTGAGCAGTGTTTCAATAGCTTAAAGACATCCCTCTCCTTTTTACAGTGTACTGATTAGAACTTCAAATCATGGTATTTCCCATGGACTGATATAGTGACAGAACTAAGGCTTCCTTGACAAATGTCCCTGTCAATGACTAAGGTTAAGTAGTGATTTGTGATTTTTGCATAGTGTCAATTTCAATTTCCCACTCTGTAAGCTGAATACATAGAAAGAAATCACCACCCTGATCAACTTCCCTTATCATGTCTGCTGGTACTCTGAAGAAGTAAGGAACAAAGATCTATCAACCAACTATCTATCTATCTATCTATCTATCTATCTATCTATCTATCTATCTGTCTGTCTGTCTGTCTGTCTGTCTGTCTGTCTGTCTGTCTGTCTGTCTGTCTGTCTGTCTGTCTATCTATCTATCTCTATATCTGAGATATATCTATGTACATATCCATATCTATCTCTTGTAATTCTTGTCTTTTATAAGTTTATATCTTGGAGAAGCAGGGTTTTTTTGTAAAAAGAAATATGTGAAAATGATCAAAGATTAAAAAAAGATAGTACAGGTATCACACTGCTCTCATTCTGATTTTCTTTTCCACAGCTATCATATGCTTCTAAATGAATGATTCACTAAGTCTTCAGTGCTTTAAAGACATTGACAGATTTTTGTATTGTTACATTCTGAACTTTTTTTTCTAATTAGAGTGTACCTTCATGTCTTACAGAACCACCAAGACCCATTGCTCCTCCTCAGTTGCTTGGCGTTGGGCCTACATATCTACTGATCCAGCTAAATGCCAACTCCATCATTGGTGATGGTCCCATTATCCTGAAAGAAGTGGAATATCGCATGACATCAGGGTCCTGGACAGAAACCCATGCAGTCAATGCTCCAACTTACAAGCTCTGGCATTTAGATCCAGATACTGAATATGAGATCCGTGTCCTACTCACAAGACCTGGAGAAGGTGGAACCGGGCTCCCAGGACCACCGCTCATCACTAGAACAAAATGCGCAGGTAAGACTCAACAGTAGAAATCTTGTAGAACAATATAGGACAACATGCATGCAATAGTAAAAGTTCAAATTATTTGACATACAATGTAAAAAACTGCTCTAAGAATTCCTATGAGTTCAATACTGTGATTATGTCATAATTTAGCTGATAAAGGAACAGTGTCAATACTTGCTACCATTCTATTATGAATCAGGTGTCCTTCTTTGAATGGCTATTTTGATGAACTTTTTATTTCCAGCAAAAAGAAAAAAAAATCTCTGATCATTGTAGGTGACAATATTTTTAAGAGATCTTTTTCTTTCAAGTAAACATGGAAAAACACTTTACCATTTGGAAATTATCTTTCTCAATAATGCTGTTATCATCGGGGCAGTGGTCATATCCTAGACGGAAAAGTCACTGAATAGTGCTGCAGTGTGATAACTATTTTACAGGAAAAACAAAAATCTATGGCCAGGCCCTGGGGGCTCACACCTCTAATCCTAGCTAATCAGGAAGCTGAGATCTGAGGATCTCAGCTCAAAGCCAGCCCAGGCAGAAATAAATGTCTGTGAGACTCTTATCCCCAGTGAACCACCAGAAAACCAGAAGTGGTGCTCTAGCTCAAGTGGTAGAGTACTCACCTTGAACTGAAATGCTCAGGGACAGCGCCCAGGCCCAGAAGTCAAGCCCCACAACTAACAACAACAACAACAAAATCTATTGTTAAAAATTTGCTCAACTGCTTAATGTCCATTGCAGAATACAGATGTATTTCTTTTGTTATTGCCTTCAACATACCTGAAACCAAGTAGTGAAAAAATAAATAGGTGAACTGAACTCAAGTAATGAATAAAATAGAAATAAAGTTTTATGTATCTTTTCTATCTATATTGTTATGAATTGAGGAGTTGTTAGCTACATACATATAAAAAATACTAAGAAATTTTGTAAACTAAGTTACTTGAATGCGCTTTACAATGCAGTATTATTGTTTTTAATGACTGAAAATAGTTTAATTTTAAATTAGTTTCAGGAGGCATTTTGTATACATTAGTCATTTGGTTGAAATATTTGAAGTTAGTACAGTGATTTATAAGGGTTTCTGAAAATTCAAAAATAAAACTGGAAATCTATGAGAATATAAGTGTTAGAAAAAATCTTGTTTCTTAGACATCTGTTCATTTTTACTATACTAGGCTACTCACCAAAAATTCTTATCAACAGTGAAACAAAACATTCACTTAGCTATTTTATAATTTATAAGTATTCTTAAATTGGGCCTTTTTAATTTAGTTTTGTTTTTTGTGCTAGTCTTGAGGCTTGAACACAGGTTCTTGAACACAGGTTCCTGAGCTTTTTTTTGCTCAAGGCTATCTCTATTAACCCACAGCTTTACTTCTTGTTTTTGATGGTTCATTGGAGACAAAAAATCATGGACTTTCTTGGCCAGGCTGGCTTTGAACTGCAATCCTCACTTCTCAGCCTCCTGAGTAGCTAGGATTACAGCCTTGAGCATCTGGAACTTAGGCGTTGAATTGTTTTTATATATTAATTGCACTTTTCAAAGGAACCTTAGCAATAGAAGGAAGTATACCTGATCAGCCATCTGTTTAACACTTAGAAGTCCAACGATCTGGTAATTATCATTATTTATACTTTGAAAGTTGTTAAAGATATATTTTTACCTCCAAGGCTTAGCCTGAATCTCACAGTTTGCTTTAAATATTCTGTAGAGCTACAGCCTCCTGTTTGAGTTCATGAAAAAATTGTTCTTTCAGAAGTAGATAAACTTTCTGGAGAGACATGTTAAGCCCACAATCTGAACACTCATAGAAGTCATCGAAATGTAGACACAATGTGGAAACGAAAAGTAGTTTATTCTACATTCTGAAATTAGTATCCCATTTTAACATGGAAAAATAATTTTAAAAATCCATTCTCCTGAGTATATTCCTACATATATTTTATTTTATTAAAATGGTCTTTTTTCCACTTTTATTTCTTATAATGTATATATAAATTACCATAGTCGGTATTGATTTGCTATCACATTCATCTTCCTGATTTACTTTGTTCATGAAAATATTCAATCTGGGTTTTTTTTTATTGTGAAAATACTGTACAGAGGAGTTACAATTACATGGGCAAGATAATGAGTACATTTCTTATCAAGCATTGTAGCCTCCTCCTTCGTTTCCCCTTCCCATCCCTTCCCATCCTCCCTCCCGCCCCCCGCCACCACAATCCTCCCTACCCCACCCCCCAGGAAAGTTGTAAAGTTTGTTTTCAACATAACAACTTGTACATCTCATTGTTGCAATGGGTCCACCTGTATCCCTATTTAAACGATTTGTTTTTTATTTTTATTTTCATCATTTCCATTTTTATCTTATTTTATCTTTATTAAAAGTAGTAGTACAGCATTTATTGTAATGAACTTTCTATTAAGCCTAGGGATTATTTACAATTGATCATTAGTATGAGAGATGTGGAAATTTCAAATAAATTGGACTGTGCTTTAAGGCTAGTGATAATGAATCGAGTGAAATGACTATGTTAATAAACATGGATTCACCT
This sequence comes from Dipodomys ordii, assembly GCF_000151885.1. Classification (NCBI taxonomy): domain Eukaryota; kingdom Metazoa; phylum Chordata; class Mammalia; order Rodentia; family Heteromyidae; genus Dipodomys; species Dipodomys ordii. Next base: position 2,564,421 of record NW_012267313.1, on the reverse strand, counting down.
TTATTGAATGTTTATGTTCAGTATGCATATTAAAATGTGTTAAGTAAAACTATGGCTGTATTGCACTTGGAGGTGTTTTAAATTTGAGAATAGCCTCATTTGTGTGGGAGGGGATAGAGTAAAAATAACTTATATTCATAGCTGCTGCCTAACTTATGAAATGCCCTGACATTTTGCATTTATATTAGTCTTTTTTATCTTATTCTTTATTTGAGCAACATTTAATTTGTGTACTCTTCATGGAATTAAATAGTATCAGGCTGAATCATGAGTCATTTTACTTCTAACTAGAGAGATTTTGTTTTTAAAATCATCTTTTTCACATGTGATGAATCGTTGTCACACATGTTTATTATAGTTAATTAATGTCTTCACAAGCTTTGTCTGATTTAGTCTTAGGGAGGAGCGCGGGATAATCAAGTTCATTTTAGATATGAGAGAAACCACGGTTATCAAATCATTAGGATTAGAAGGGTATATGATACTAATCTTTAAACATTCTCTGAAAAGAAGTTGAGTATAATTTATAAGCATGATACATCTAAATATAAAGTCAATACTAGTTTACATTATGATGTCCATCTTCCTTTTCTTTCTTTTCTTTTCTTTCTTTTTCTCTCTCTTTCTTTCTTTTTCTCTCTCTTTCTTTCCTTCCTTCCTCTCTCTCTCTTTTTTCTTTTTTCTTTCTTTTTCTCTTTTCACCCATTTCAAGTTCCAAAGATTTATAAGTATCACCGTCGGCCTCAACCTGGGGTCCAATATCAACAAAAGCCACTTCAACCTGTGATAGCTATCTAAGAATTAATAGATATTTCTAAAGCTTAAAATTCTTTGTAATACAGGGAAATGATCCTTTTGAGATATCCAATATAACCTATCTAATTCTATAAACACTATCTGTCCTGAATACTGGCTTCTACGTGGCACTGAATTCTCCATCTAAAATCAATCTTATTTTACTCAAGTAAAGAGTGCTACTTTTCTAATTGTACAGTCCTAACCATTAATATCTTCTGGTTGAATAAATGGTTACCTTAAAATTGCTATATTTTAATATGCTATAAATGTTAGATCAGCAGGAAGCTTTCAAGTTACTTCCTGTGTGTGTGTGTGTGTGTGTGTGTGTGTGTGTGTGAGTGATATCTTTTTCATGTGAATGTTTTTTTAAGTTACAAAGGAACAATGAATAGTTTCTGCCTTTCAGAAATTTTTGCATTAATTTTCTGTATCACAGAGAAAACAATTTACGAGACTAGATTACTTACCATGTATGATTTTTAAATTCCATATTAATGCATTTGAATCACTGCCATTTTATTTCTGGCAACGGTATCTGTTGTTTACTTTGAAGAATCTGTCAATATTTGATTTTTCATCCAGGCAATTGAAAAGTTTTACTTGAATGTATAATTAATGAAATGTTACCCTTTTTTGGGGGAAGAGAATGTGTATTTATAGTATCTCAATATTGATTTGCATTATTTTCAAATCAACATCTTAGGAATCTATACCATATTTTTTGTTTTCACTAATCGTAGTAGATGTATCATTATCATACTTTTCAATTTGGTGAATTTAAGCAAATCATTTAGCGATTTCTCCAATGATAGACTCGGGAATCTAATACTCAACTCCATTATGTAAGGGGAAAAAAGCCCTAATTATCATTTTTTTTCCTCTTCCTTCTATCCACCCAGCCTGTCCTGACCCTTAACATAGTTGAAATGTATAAATGAAATTGCAGTAAGTAAAATCTTGGAGACTTTTTTTTAAATAGAAGCTGAATGGCTAACTCTTTCCCTAAGAAAGCATTGTCTGATGTTCACAGCTTCACTTTTTTGAAACTACAGAAGACTCAAACATAAGCTACATTTTAAGCACTTTAAAAGGTTTAAAAAGTATGAAATGTGTTTATCCATTTCTGAATATGTCCTGCCTTGTTGGCAAAGCTATTTATTTTTGTTGTTTACTTTCTAAGGTACATTAAATTCATTTGGTAAAGTACAATTACCTGCTGCAGGGTCTCTCAGGTTGGGGTAGGTGGAAATTACAGCTTCTCTTGGCTGAAGCCACCCACGTCTGCTTCCCGCTTCTCAATAAACTGAGGGGTATGATTATTCCACTGTTAGTCTGCAGCCCCACCCATGCTATTGTTCACATAATGTTTCTTCATGCATTCTATAAATTTTGAAAAGTGGCATAAATGTGAAGCTGTTTTCAATGGGAAGTAATTCAAATACTCCCATGAACAGTCAGAGGAAGTAAGTCCTCCACTCTTCCATGTCTGTTACCTCTGGGTATAACATCTGTTATAGAAGCTGAGGAAAATGCAGTCTCTTTCTCTCCCTCTTATTAAATCAAAATAAAATATGCACTCATCATGCATTGTCTGCCTCACATGCTTCTGCAAGTGCATGTTAAAATTGCTCTTTTAAATTGCTTTCTGCCTTAAACAGCTTCATGATGAACTGACATTTGAGCAGCATCTCCTTCATAGGGAAGGTCAATAGTGCAGGGTGTCCAGAATATAATAGAGTTATACATTCTGGGAAAACTACTCTGTACTCTTGTATTGAGCTTCCATGTTCTTGGCAACTTTTAGTGAAATGTATAGCTCTATGGGGCACTGAAATGCAAAGTGTCTTCTTTCAAACGTAAACATTTACTAAAAATGCATTTTTTGGGTTGTAAATTCAAAACTGAAGGGAACAAGACTTAGATATTTACTAAAAGCCATCATTTGAATTAAAGTTTGGCCCTTTGGCTATGAATTTCATCAAAAATTGTAACATTGATTTTTAGTATGGTGTAAGATCTATCATCAAAGTCTCCTTACCATTGGAACCCAGCCTACAAGCTTAAAAGAAAGTAAACATCTCTAGTAAAAATTCTTTTTTGTTTTAACAGTGTAAAGATGACACTGTTTGATTTAAATCAAAGGCTTATCTCATTACTGAATTTTTTTCGAGACACAAGTACATGATCTTTTGTATTGTCTTTCTTTTGAGTGAGAGTTTAATAAAAGCAATGCTACCAAGAAAACATAAAAAGAAACTGGAAGAAAAGTATTGGATATCAGTTACTCACTTTTCTTAAAAATTAAAAAAATATGACAACAACCTAATTTCAAAGATATATTTGAAATTGGATTGTTTAGTAAGTAATAAGTAGGTTGTTTAGTAAGTAATAATCTCTGCAAGTCACAATCTGTTTCACAGGTTGTGTAGAGAACAATGATCATTTGAGAAACATTCATTCTTCCTTAGGCGTCTGGGTTATGCACTGAGATCTCAAGTTATACAATGGGTGTTTTGCCTCTCAGCCCCTGTGTTCACTAACAACAGACATGTAAACAAAGTAAAATGTTAAGAAGATATGAAGAGAATTCCAAACAGAAGTCACCACTTGTTTAACCCAGTTGTAAACACTGCAGATGTTTTATGGCTCCTGAAAATAAGTGGATGCAGTGGATAGGCTGATTCTGGGCTTGTGGTCCAAACATGGCTGGTGGTATAAGCTTTGGGTAAGCCCTACATGACTCAGCTGTTATAAAGCCTTTTTCCTGAAAATGACATTACTAGCTTGGGCTTTTACAAAGGCCATTCCATCTCAAAGCAAGATGGACTAGAATTGAGAAAGATATAGAGAGCAGAGAGAAGATGAAAACATGCTCATACTTCAAATAACAATATCTCCTTTGATCTTTTCTATCTAATCTTTGTTTTGTTTTGCTTTTTTTTTTTTCCTGGGGCTTGAACTCTAGGCCTGGGCGCTATCCCTGAGCTCTTCAGCTCAAGGCAAGCCCTCCACCACTTGAACCACAGTACCACTTCTTTTCTATCTAATTTTACATGAGAAACAGGACGTCTGTAAATGGAAGATATTACCATTCTTAGAAATTTCAATAAAGATTTTTTTAAACTTTTAGTAGAGATTTTATTGGTATTTTACAACTGAATTACTACTTTAATATATAGCTTAGTTTATTGTTTGAATTACTTTCACCTTTCAAATATTATTAATGGAAGTAATGCTGTGGCTCAAGTGGTAGAGCACTAGCCTTGAGCTGAAGAGCTGAGGGACAGCGTCCAGGCCCAGAGTTCAGGCCCCAAGACCAGCAAAAAAATAAAATAAAATAAATAAATATAGTGTGGATGAGTTCAAATATTATTAATATGCATGTAAATCTCATTGTATGTTAGAGGAGAAAATAATGAACAGTTGAGCACATATTCAAGAGTTAGTGTATGTTTAATGGACTATATCTTTATTTTCAAAGTTTGATCGATTGCCCAAGTTGTACCAAGTTTTATCTTCTGTAGAAGATATTACATGAATAAGACAAAATTCCATTAGGCAAAAATAGGCTAGTGTTATAGCCATAATGGAAATATTATAGTACAATGAAAATAGAGATAATTCAATAGGCCAGAAAGCCATGCATCAATTTGTGACCAACACATTTTTCCCAAGCACTATTAAGTTTTCTAAAAGAGCTGAAATAATGCTATGTTAGCAAACCCAGAACTCATCCCTAATTCCTTATCTGTGATATAATATATAGGATGAGTCCAATCAATTATCACTGCATTGGTTGGTTTGCCTTTCTTCTTTACTTTCCAACCTCCTTTAGAAAATCTATAGGAACAGATGGAGGAATTAAGAGGAAGGAAATAATTCACATTCTAATTTAAATCATCAGAATATTTTTGTGAGAAATCTGAACATAATAAATTTGAGAAATGTTATTCTAAATCTCTATGGAGAGAGGAGTAGTTTTAGCAGGTAATTGGTATCTGTGTATTCAGCCAATGGTCTTTGCTAAGATCTAGCCAAGAGTGATGAAAGTTTAAAAAACATGAAATCATCATGCCTACTATGTGTTTTTTCTAATCTTTACCTCAGAAACAGGATGTGTAATCATACAATTCATAGTCCCTTATAGGTGACATCATGCTTAAAAATGTAATTACCTCTATTAACTAGAGTTGGTTTGTTTTCAGCTTCAATTTTTCTCCTCTGATTTACGTTGTTGGTGAACAACATTTGGCAAACAGTGAAAATTACACTATATTTATTTATCTTTAGTACTTTACCACATGTTGAGTCTGTTAATGTTATCATTAAGTACTCTTTTTATTGGCTCCATTTGTTTTTATTAAATTTTGCATACTGAAAACAAGCTGACAGGTGGAAATGAGTGAAGAACAGCATTAGTCTCATTGTATATCATGAATCTTCCCTCAAGTTTTAGGATTTTTACTTGACATCAGCTAATCGCAATAGGTTTAAAAATAAAAATGATATATGAAGTGAAAATAACAGCCAGGTGCCGGTGGCTCATACCTGTAATACTATCTACTCAGGAGGCTGAGATTTGAGGAGATTTGAGCATCATGGTTCAAAGCCAACCTGGGAAGGAAAGTCCATGAGAAGCTATCTCCAATTAACCACCAGAAAACTGGAGGTGAAGCTGTGGCTGTGTGCTAGTCTTGAGCAAAAGAGCTCAAGGACAGTACCCAGACTCTGAGTTCAAGCTCAGGGATGTGTTAGTGATTCTCTTCCTTTTAATTTGGATAATCTACCTCTTCTGCCTTCAGGTGTCCTGCTTTCTTTTTTGAGTTACATATACATATTCTTTGCTTTGTAATAAGAATGAAACCTAAATCATGTTCAAGTAAAAACATTATCACATTATCTGAGTGATTTTGTTTAATTTTTGCTTTTGTTTTTGAATAATGAATAAAGTGCAGCTAAATGATTTATTTGTGTGTGTGTATTGGTCAAGGGGGTTGAACACAAGGCCTGGGTGCTATCCCTCAGCTCTTCAGCTCAAGGCTAACATCCTACCACTTGAGCCACAGCGCCACTTCCAGCTTTTTTCTGCTTATGTGATGCTGAGGAGTTGAACCCAGGGCCTCATGAATGGGAGGCAAGCACTCTACCAATGAGCCAACTTCTCAGCCCCCCAAATGATTTGTTTTAAAAGTCACTACTCTAGATCCTTCTTAGCTTTTGATGGAATGTCGGTCACTGAAGTTTTCTTCATGAAAGTAGTGGTATTGTACCATTTTTAGTCTTTCATCGTTTTCTTGACTTTTTTGAATCTGAACATGCTAGCATCACTTGGAGAACTCATTTCTAGTTCTTTGCAATCTTACTACAAGATGGTATTATTTATAACCATTTTCTATAATTATAATTATTATAAGGGTGACTCTTTCAACTTCATTGGTCTCTTCTAAACTATAGGTAAATAGCCACAGGAAAAAAACAGATCATTCAGAAGAAAGAGAAAATTGGTAAAGTCCAATCTAGAATCCTATAATATACATTAGACTTTTGGATCCCAGTAGAAAATAAACTTCAAACAATAGGAATTCATGCTATTCCTGTTATACTAGGCCTAATCTATACAAATTCATAGATCACTACATATGATATGAACTAAAAATCATTGACTGATATCCATTTTAATTGTTCCATTTAGACCATATCAATGAATTTAAGATCGAATATTTAATCTTCTTTTGTTGGCTTTGGTATTATTTTCTATTTCTCTATATTTTTCTCTACAATAAGAAAGTAATAAATGATGAAGTTTATTTTTATGTATATGTGTCTGGTCTGTAAACCAATCAGCTTTACACTGCTTTATTGGAGAAAACGACAAGGGGCCACTATCCCTATGTTTGAATTACTTTAAAGTTCATTGCTAAAAGTCCTATAATCAATAAAGAATAAAAAAAATTCATGTTTCCAAATTTTTTTGTAAATTATGTGAGATAGAACACTATGCCACATTTTACAAAGAGGATTTTGAAAAAGCAATTTTCATAACACTTCTGTATTCATATAGTTATAACTGTGCTGGCACTCGAAGGCGGTGGATACTGTTGTATCATGTTCGTAGGAAAAGGGCTTTATAATTAATCAAGTCCTGCGCTTCCATTAATCAGTATTCTGGGCACTTTGGATTCAATTGTGAAGTGATTTGATCAATATCAGACAGCTATTTGATGAGAAAGTGAAGACTATCATTCATTTTGTATTTTCTTGTTTCCTTTCCCTTGAGAATCTCCTGTATGTTACATAGCCTTCAAACCATTGGTAGTCTAAGGTGAAGACTCTTAGTCTAAGCATTCCTATTCTAAAGAATCTTGATTATCTGAATGTTTACTTTGTACCCAGGCATTAGTATAAGCTCTCAGATATAATTCGGGGCTCTCTGAATGCATATCTGTTCCTGAACTTCCTAGAGGGGTTAGGAGATAGGCATGTAGGAAAATAATTAGACTCATAAACAATATTTAAATGTGCTCCATTGTGGTACACTGGAGCTCTGAATGAATGATGAGTAGAATTTTTATCCAGGAGGGATCAGAAGGGCTAGCTAGTATTTCCATTTACTAATACAGACAAAAACCCGCAGTCTCCCCAATGTTTCATCTTCTCACATGTAAAAGAAGGATCCATCATTGAACCTGCCCACATTGATATGTATATATTAACCAGTGATATGCTGAAACTATTAGAAAATCATGGATATTTCTCTCATTACCCATTTTCTTTCAAGCACATGAATGGAGGAAAGATGGGTGAGCAAATGCAATCCTTGCATTCAAAGTGCATTATGTAAAAAGTGAGCAGTGCAACTTGAAGGTAGGATGAAAGGAGGAAAATGGAGGTGGAGCTGCTGCAGAGATGACATTGTTCAAGATGCATTGTACTCAGAGCCTGATGTATGTATATAGCCTCTAAAAGCAAACAATAAAATCAACCATTTTCATGCACATCACCTGAAATAATTCATATAGTGTGCTATATCAGTGTGTAGTACAAAGGTGAAGCCTAGTGTTAATAGATCTTGCTATGCTAAAGCCTGTTTCATGAAAGATATTTTTCTGATAGTCTCAAAAAGTATCCTGATATTACCCCCAAATAAAATTTATATATATACATATACATATATATATATATAGTCAGTACTCCAAATCTTGTACTGTACTGTACCTTTTGTTATTTTTGTGATGTCTTGCATTTATCTATCAATTAATATCTTAATTGTTATATGAAGAAGAATTGATTGTGTGAATTATTTTCACTAGGATATTCAGAAGGATTTGTTTGTTCGTTGTATAGAAATATTTCTCTAGTAGCAATTTAGGGAAAGGATTGAAAGGAGATTTCAGTGAGATTAGAAGGCTGTGCTACTCCTGTGTAAACAAAAATTGATCAGTGCTTGAACCAAGGCAGTAGAGATAAGAATTCCAATGAGGAAGAAAGGTTGAGAGAGATTTGAGGGGTGTAATCAGTAGAATTTAGTGACATGTTGGGAGTGAATTCTGGCTTGGGAAATTAAGGTGTAGTGACAGTTTTTAACTTGAAGGAGTAAACACAATGAGAGAAGTCTTAGCAGGAAAATCTCCATTTATTTTCAGAAATGAGATAGGGGTAGACAATTGCATTCCTGGATCTCTGGTTCAGGAGAGAGTGCAGGGAGCAGGCTGAACAGATTTGAGTGTCATCACATTTTATTCACTGAGTGAAAATCACAGGTACCTTTTAAGTTCTTTAACTGGAAATTGAACCAAGTTTCTTTCTTACATAAATTTTATTCTATTTTTTGTTTTGATTGGTGAAAATTAGCCTGTATACCTTCATATCTTATTGCAGGACCTATTAAAGGCAGAGACTCTAAGTGGTTCTTTTACATAGAAATAAATTTTTAAAAAGTTGTGTTTGCAAACTAGTAAGCTTGTTCTAGATAATTTTTAGAAAAAGTCATCAGTTTATTGAAGTGTGGCATACACTAGTGTTTCTTTAACATTACCCACAATAAGCAATTCAGAACCTTATGGTAATAATAGAACGAAAATATAGTCTAGTAGTGATTTTGACAGCCAATCCTAGGCATACTTGGGAGTGTGTTAATGTATTTTGAGGGTATTTTTTATTGCTCTTTTATCTTCCGTTGTCCTTCTGCTCATTCATGGTACCTTTTTGCCATGCCAACATTCTTCAGGTATTTGCACAAGGCAGCAGGTGAGGGGTATGAACTTGGGATCCAGTGATCCACTAGGACACTGGCATGCTCATTCTGATTCTTGGGATGCTCCTACAGGGCTGATAGTGTTGCACTCAAGTTTAACTATAATTGTAAGCTGTCACAGCTTTTTTTCTTTTTTAAAACATTGTCTCATATGCTATGCCTCTGTACTTTGATTATAAGCTGTGAAAATTAGGTTATGGTTTTCTTTTCTTTCTTTCTTTATATATTTTGTCAAGGTGATGTACCAAGGGGTCACAGTTACATAAGTAAGCTAATAAGTACATTTCTTATCAAACTTGTTACCCTTTCCCTCATTTCTCTCCTACATTACCTTTCTCTAACCTGCCACCCCCAAGTTGTATGATCATTTCCAACATAGTGTCTTGGGTATATCACGATTGCATTGGTCCCCCCCCCCTCACCTTTTCCTTTGTCTCACCATTCTGTTATTCCTCTTCTCTTCCCTAATTCAGATAAACATATATACAATACCAGGGTACCAAAATCAAATATAGAGACAACGGGGGATATACCATAGGGGGAAGAACACACGAAAGAAATAAAAAATCACATAGTACATTAAAAACAACAACAAGGAAAAACCTCTTGTGTCCATATCTTAGAGTTCATTTCATTTAGTGTCATCTTATATGGTTATATGTACATAGCTACTGAGCTATTCTGCTCATCTGCTAAGATTATCCTAGACATATACTAATTATTGGCTCTAGTTTATTCACCCCAACATTACTTCTTTAAACTTTCAAATCAGAATCCTCCTTAAGATGAGATTAAATATTTAGACTTTTAGCATTTTCATGAAAGCAGGGGAAATAAAACACATCTCTCTCTTTCACTGAAGAGTGGAAAATAACTTGCTACTCTGTTCAATTTTGGTAAAATGTCTTATAAACTGAAATGTTGGTCCGCAAATAGGAGATTTTTAAAAATGAATTTCAGTTAAATTATCATTTTTAAGAAGTAACTATATTTACTTTTATTAAAAGAAATGGTGGGGGGAAAGTTTTAGTGATTTATTCTTTAACACATTTCAGTCTTTGAGTATAATAGTTATTTGGTGTCTAGTTTAAAGAATTATCATAATTTTATTATTTTTAAGTAGTTGTATGAGAGTTTCAATTACATGTCAGTTTTTGAGCACAATGCATTAAACGTATCTTTATGTAGTTGTACAAAGGAGTTGCAGTTTATTAAAGCAGTTTATGAATGCCGTACATCTTGTTCAGTGTCACCCCATTTGGGATTCTCATTCATCTCTCAACCTTACCCATTCTCCCCATTTTTCTAGTTCTATTTTCACATATGTACACAGAATATTATACTTTTAAGATGATATTTTTCTTTCAGTTACAGTACTTTTGTAATTTTCAAATAGCCAATAAATCTTCCCTTTCATTTTTAAAAATTATCTTTAAGTAGTTTTATAAAAGGGTTTTTGTTCAACATTTCAGTATATAGTAAGAGTGCAGCTGGATCACTAGCATCCTTTTCCTCATTCCCAGTAAACCTTTCTAAACCTGTGGTTAATCAATTCATTATTTAGTCATATGCAATTTTTGCAAAAGATTCTTCAAATATATCTGTGTTCATCAGTTTTTCATTTCTGTACCAAATATCTGAGATAATTAGCATCAGAAACAGGGTTAATTTTGACTCATGATTTTAGACGTTTTGGCTCATGTGTGTTTATTCTGTTTCTTTGGATCTTGGGCAGCAGCACATCCTGACAGGAAACCACTCACCTCTTGGCTGAGCAGTGAAAAATACAGAATCTAATTGGCTCCAGAGATATAAAACCTTCAACTGGTCTCCACTTTTTCAAAGGTTTACCACACGGAAGTGACCGACTCTAGCCAAAAACCTTTGCCGTAAGGGCTTTGGGGAGCATTTAAGATTAAAATTATAGCGGCATCCTAAAGTTGATTGACCAATCTCTTTATTCTCTTTCAAGAAAATGAATCTCAACCTCTGAGAATAGCTCCGAGTGAATGTAAAATTTGGAACTCTGCTGAATTCTTGGAAATAGGCTTTAGACCCAAGCATGTATGTGTGTACTTGTGAACGCAAAGTACACAAATGGGGCACTCTGACTTCTATCTCAATTTAAAAATGAAAATTGAATTCTGATAAAAATTTCTTCAGAATTAGAAATGTCCTAAACATTGAAAGGGTATAATTATAACCCTTTAATTTGAAGACCTTTATAAAGTGTCTGATTCATGGAGAAATAAATGTGTACCTTCCTGGAGCAAATCAAGGAAACAAATCTGCTCCTACATTACAAACAATGGATAATATTTTAATTTTCATGGTACTGGTAAGGCAGTCGTCACATTCTGATTTTTTAGCAAGGAATACTTCATATAACTTTGTTTTAAAATATCTTCTCAGCTTGGACAGGTGGTGTTTTAGGATTTGGAGTGAGAAATGGTTTGGCAGTATAACAAGTCACATTACCAGTGCCGGCCTTGAAAAAGAAGAAAAAGAATAAGACATTTTCCATTACTACCTACTGTTAAGGTGCTCACATTATCAACAACTCATGCTTGTGGCAGTAATCATGCACTGTCATTTTTTTGTACTAATATGAAAGTGCAATTCAATCTTTTTGACAAATACTACATCACTTCTGCTTGGCAAGATTTTGCCACTCAACTCTAGTTGATGTGTAAGTAAGTTGTGGCACACTGGCTGACATGATCTAAGATTAACTGTGTTGAACAAAGAACATTTTACATGAAATGTTACTCTCTCTTTGACTGTCTTTCTCTGCTCTCTCCGGGACCCTGTTCCTGTAAGTTCAGATTCATTCACTCTGTATTCCTTGACAATAAGCTGCACATTACATCTAAGAAATGTCTTTCAATAAGAAGCTCCCATGGGAAAGTGCATGTGGTTCTTTATCTCAATTGTATGCCGGCATAGGTGTCTACATGCAATGGCACAACTAATGGGGCTTGCTTCTTTTCTTTCTTTCTTATTCAAGCTCATTTTCTGAAGAGATCAATTATCTGGTATTTATACCTCTTGCCTCTGAAAGTCATTCGGGACCAATTGGTGTGAAATGTGGATATTCTGCATTTTTGCTATTATGATTTTATGGTTGCAAGTTGTATTCTCCTAAAATGACCTTTGCAATCATGTGTGGTTTGGAGATAGCTATATTAATTTTTCTTCCTCAATAATGTTTACATCAATCACAGAGTAGAAAGGTTGGAGTAAAAAGGTTATTGGCACTCATGATAAGAGATCTTTTCTCAGATAATTTAATAGGCCAGGGAGTATCTATTTCTATTTTACATACAGTGATTGAATCAAGAAATTATTTTAAAATGCAGACTGAAATTTGTAAATTTTAAATCTCAAATAAGATTATAAAGAAATTGCTCACATCATTAATTTCTTTATTATTCTCTCTCAGAAAAGTAACCTGTACAGAGTGTTTATTTAGGAATAGTTATTGTTAGTGATGTCAATAGATACAAATTTTATATTGATATAGGTAGTACAATGTAGTTTTATCTTTCCTGGCTTTTATTTATGGTAAGCACTATAGTTTTAGTCACTCCCTGAACACTCATACATCTTCCTACAGAAAGTATGTAGTCATATCTGCTTTCTTTATTTTGTTTCAGTTGTTGCATGAAATATATATTACGCTGTCAGTTATTAAAGTTTTATATTTTACTTATAACAACCCAATTACTATTCAATATCCAGGAAAGATGAGAGAGAGTTACAGAAAGGAGGAGTCTGATTGAAATACATTATGTGTGTATGAAAATGAAATCCTTATGTACAAATACAGATAAACAAGCTTATATTGTCATTATTAAATTTTTTTAAATGGCTGCTGGTATATAGAGGATTGAAGTTGGAGACAGCCCATGATAAAAGTTTACAAGACCCCCAATCTTAACCAATAAATATCTAGGCATAACAATAACAAACAAAAATAGTAAAGTTTTGGGTCCTAAAACAAGATGCTATTGGAAAAATACTGAAAGCAGAAGGGCTAGGGACATGGTACAAGTGGTAGAGCACCCTCCTAGCAAGCGTGAAGCCCCCCACTCAAATCCTAGTTCTGCCTCCTCCACCAAATCTAAGTAAAATTAACAAAGCAATTAAACAGCTAATAGGTATCAACCACTTAATCTAAACACTCTGCTTAGTATTTCCTATAGGATTTTTTATTGACATTCCAATGACCATGCAAGAGTTGATATCATTAGAGTTTCATTTCCACAAGCAGGATCTTAGACAAGTGAATTCTCCTTCCTGAGGTCACACATTGAGCTGAAATGGAAATCCAGACAAGACTCCAAAATCCACAAACTTAGCCAAAGAAATAACAGTTTTCATAAGAAAATAAATCAGAAAAAGAGGCTTGCCTTGATATGAGGATGAGAAAAAAGTATATTCTGTGCAGTTAAGGCTGATTCAAGAATAAAATAGAGATGGTCTAGAAAAATGTCTGTAATATGTATCCTGGCAGTCCTTGTGCATACTCTCTGCTTTTTGTCCCTACCAAATTGCTGTCTTTAGGCTGTGAGTGAATTGATTTTCTCAAAAGAATGTCTCCTATAAGTAAATATTAAAGCCAGAGGGAAGACTTGTTGGCCAAGTGTCCTGAGCAAAATCTAGGAAACATGCTCATAACTGAGAACTAAAATCTAGAAATTGCTTTCTTGTCCTTAATTTTGATAAATATAAAATCCTGGTTTAAAATTTTTTACATAGGCTGTATCGTTCTATTGTCTTTTAAGCCATTATGTTTATCAATATAGACATCCTTCTATGTCATCTTTAACAAAATGTTTCCTAGTTATTAACAAAATTAGGATGGGACTGTTCTGGGGCATGTCCATTTTAGTTGCTATTGTCACATTTATCTTACAGTCCCAATTGCTAAGTGTATATAGTTCTCTATAATATTATTATACCTTTTCTATTTAATATCAAACCTTATTGTTTGGTGGTATGTGTATAAAATAACAAGTGTAAATCTGGGATTTTTTGTAATGAATGGTGGCAACACAATGTTCATCTTCTCTCCCTCCCCCTCACCTTCTCCCTTTTCCACTCCTCCATTCCTTCTCTTCTTTTTGGTAATGAGATACTGCCAAATTAAACCCAAGGCCTCAAGCTTTCTAAGCAGTTGCTCTACCACTTGATTCACTCCCCAGTCCTTATCTTTTGTTTTATGTTTTCTTTTTTGAACTTTTTTTTTTTGGTGAAAATACCATACAGAGGGGTTACAATTACATGGGCAAGGTAATGAGTACATTTCTTATCAAGCATTGTTGCCTCCTCCTTTGTTTCTCCGATTCCCATCCATTCCTTCCCCCGACCCCTCCCACCCCTGCCAAAGTAGTAAAGTTCGTTTTTTTGACATAACAATTTGTACGTCTCATTGTTGCAATGGGTCCACCTGTATCTCTATTTCATTGTGATTGTGTAGAGGATTTTTAATGTCTGAAGTGTGCATAAAAACTAAAACAATTCAATACCATCAGTTAACTCTCTGTGTGTGTGCGCATACACACTCACTTACTTCCAGTTTGCAGATATTCTTGTTGTATTCTTCCTCCCTCACATCAGCAACTTGTTGAAGGCTTGTAATCTTTCCTTATGTCCACCTGATTGCATCCTTTATTCTTTTTTTTTAAGAAGTAGTCATTCTATACCCACCAACAAACAGAGTTATTATGACTAAGGATTTAAAAAGTAAAAAATGTTGAGGACTTAATTCTGTATTTCACTACTATTTAAATATGGAGATACAAATTCAGATTAATAGTATTGGAGCAGATGCACACCATTTGAATTTTTTACCTTAGGTTAGCAGTGTTTGAATAAGCCATGATAGAACTGGCACACAATCAGGTAGTATTTTCATATACAAAGCTCAAGAAAATTTAAAGATGGTGGCAACCTAGTATATCTACTGAGTGAATGTTTCCTTCTATGAAGAATACATCTGAGACTTAGTAGACTTATGAGTTAGAGGAGCTATGATTATAGGTTCATGCTTCTTTCATGAACAAAATAGGTATACTTTCCATTATGTGAGCAACACTTTTGAGCTTGAACAGTGAATATTTCCATATATTGCTTGTTTCTGATTCATTATTAATTCCCCCTGTGAATCCCCATATATGAATATTTTGTGTCAGTGGTGACACTAGTAGGAAAAGCTTAGTGAGAGTTAACTGTAGGATGTCCTACAGAAGAGGGTGAGAAACAACAAGGTAAATACATTTCCACAGAAAATAATCCTCTAAAATGGGGATTCTAAACTTAGGCAGCCTTAAATTGCTCAGGCAATTGGGATGTGAAAAGTATTATATCTAATTTTCATTAATAGCCACATGTAAATTAGCATTTCTTTAATTATAAATCATTCACAAATCACAATATTAGAGTAGTTGTGCTCAGTCCTCAGCACTGGTATTTTCAGATATGCCATAAAATATGGAATCTCATTAATGATATTCTTATTAGTAATTTGAAATTGTATCAGTTACTAAATCAACTTTTACTTAATGCATTAGTAATTATTGGTTATTGAAACACATATAAATAAAAATTTAGCAGCTGCCAGTAATAGCAACTTGTTTGAGGTTTCATTCTATGGGTTTTAAACTTTTTTCACCACAAGGGCACTAGATTTTAGTAGATTGCTGAAAGGTGACACAACATAAGAAAACAAAAGCATAAAAATTCTTGCTTTAGTCAGGTCATAGTTTTTTGTTTGTTTTTGCTTGTTTTTTTGGATTCAGGATAGCTAATACAATGAAGATAAAGTTGGTAACTTTTTGTTTTTGTTTGTTCTGTTTTTTGTTTTTTTTTGTTTTTGTTTTTTTTCCTGATCCTGGGACTTAAATCAGGGCCTGGGTGTATCCCTGAGCCTGTTTGTGCTTAAGGCTAGTGCTCTTCCACCTGAGCTACAGTGCCACCTTTGTCTTTTTCTAAATAGTTTATTGGAGAAGTTATGGACTTTCCTGCATGGGCTGGCTTCAAACCATGATCCTCAGATCTCAACCTCCTGAGTAGCTAGTGAGCCACCAGCACCTGGCTAGATGGAATAACTTGTTCAATGCTCGCTCTTCCTGTCCAAAAATTCAAAGCACCACAGTAAACAAAAGTTAGAATGGAAACTGAATTTGAAATACTTTTCAGTAAGAAAAAAGTACTTTTTATAATAAATGATAGCACTGTTTTTGTCTTAGTTTTCATTTTGCCTTTGTGAAGTAGTTTTAAGAGGAATAACTTATACAAAGATAAAATGCTAAGTAGCATCTAATATTATGCTTAAAAATGAGGAAAAGTCCCATGTGTTTTGGTGTCCACCCGGCTGTTTTCAGTGAAATTTTGATGATCTCTGAACAGGATTCTGTGCAGATCCTGTCAATATCTGTAGCTTTCTGAAATTTGTTTTATGGCTCAATTTCTAAAATTAATAGACCTCTTCCAGATAGAGTTGTCTATTAACTAAGTATGCCTTATTTTTTCTTTAATTACCCTTTTAATCCATTAATCAAGCACATTAAAAACATATTTGGCTTATTTTTTAGTTGAAATACAGCCTTCACCAAGGATAGGACAATTAATTATTTCTAAATATATTTGGATCCATTGCTTTCACATCCCACTTTTTCTGTGTGAGAATTTTCAGGGCAGTTTTAGGAAGCATGGGAAATAGTCCCACATTCCTGCTCTTCTTGCACTTACTGGATGGTGAAGCTCCAAGGAAAGCTTTCTTCTCTTTCCTGTTTTCACTTTCAAACTGATAAATATACCCAAAGACACAAAGAATATAAGAGAAAATATAGTAAAATTACTAGCAAAAATTCAATCGTTAGCTCATTGGTTGTCATACATCATATATTTTTATTCACACACATCAGTCTTAAATAATAAGTGAAATAGTTAATCAGCTTGTAAAATGTGGAAATCTGATGGTCCAACATAAAAGATAAACATGAAAACTGGTGTCTTCATTGGGTTGTATAATGGTGCATTGGCACTTGCTGCTATTTAAATGTCATCCCGATTCCCTTTCTGTCGTGCTGATGTTAACCTTGTAAGCTCTAAATTGTCTGGAAGTTAATGGTCTGTTATATGAGTTTAATAGTTCCTAGTGAAAGAATATTAGATTATATTATGCAGTTTGAAATGTAACTTGATCTCATAATCATAAATATGACATAGTCTTGGTTGAAATTAGGGTCTTTTTTGCTACTGCTGCTATTGTAGAATAAGTGAACAGGTTTTTCTTTTTTTGCATTTCTAAATAAAGCAATGATCTGTTAGATCATTTATTAGATATATTTATTTGCCTATTATTCACACCTTAGTTTAGAAGGTAGTGGAAAAGGGAAAAGATGAACATATGTTATAAAGAAAAGTGTTTATTTTGAAAATCAAATTTTAAAAATTATTATCTTAAGGTTGGTAAAATTTCAAATATTATGTTCTGTCAGGACCCATATATACCCTTGTCAGAGTTTAGGAGTTGTTTTTTTTTAATTTTATGAGTGAAATTTGAATTGAAGCTAATGTAACTGACAAGAAGGAAATAGAAGCAATTGGCTTGCACTAAACAAGTTTGAATGGTTGTTAATGTGAATGACTTTCAGGCAGTGAATGTCAGAACAGTAGATTACTTTCCTTACCTCAGGCATTTTAAGCATCTCCTGTGGTAGGACTGACATAATTTCTCTTCCTCTCTATTTCTCTCTTGAAACTGGGAAGCAAAGTAATTGGAGTCTAGTAATTTTGGCCTATGGCTGATGAAGATAAATCATAACGACCTATAGAATATATACCGACAATTCGCATAAGGCTACTAGAACATGAACTTTCAGTAATGCATTAATCAAATGTTGATGCATTCTGATTCATATTCAAGAAAACCATGGATCTGTTTATTGTGACTGTAACTAGTATTTTGCATATTTGACTAAAAGTCAGATGCCAAAAATTGCTTCAAATGTAAGTAATTATGTTTCACATGTCTTATCCTTTTCTTTACATTTATAATATATGAGTTCAATTTATACTTGTTTAGCACAAACCATTAGAAGTTTTAAAATACTAAAGGTGGAAGAGAATTTAAAACCATCTGCTCCACCCTCTCTCCTTAGGGCTAATAAATGTTTAAATCTTCTTGAACAGATGGAGGTATAGTTATCTTAAATTTTATAGAAATAGACGTCTTAAGACATTCAAACTTTGTTTTTGGATTGGATCATACCTCATTTTATTTAATGTCATTTTCTAACTTCAAGTAGACTTTTGAAGACTAGCCTCAATGAATCATACAACTTCTTAACAAAGTGTATAATTGATATTTGTATCATATGATTTATTAATTGCCTTCAGTGCATTAAACTTTATGCTAAATATTTACATGTATGGTTCGAGTCTATGCAGGGGTCAAAGCAGTTTAAGGTTTAGATTTAGGAAAGGAAGGTTTGGGAAAGGTCAGTAAATTAGCCAAGTCACATGATTAATGAAGAGTTTCTGCATCTTAGATTCAAATTTTTGTTTGAATTCTCTCGTACTAAACTACCTCTTCAGCTTTCCTCTTTAGTACTCAGTTTTGGCTTTTATCATCTTATCCTGCTTTATTCATCTAAAGGGGAGATGTCATTGTTTTCAAATTTTTTTACATTATCACCCTTACAAGCTCTTTTAGAAAATTTTCCTTTAATCTCTCCTGGTAGAAATTTAAAACACAAATACATTGTACACTTGCTTATTTGCTGTCTTTAAATACACATAAAAACCCATCTTCATGGCCTTGGGAATGATAGTGGTCCTTCTGAGAATGAATGTGATATATCATAATTATCATTTTTGAATTAAATAAGCATATATTTCTTTTACTTAATCTGAATTTTAGGTTAATTTGTTAGGGCATGAAGAAATTTTTTACAAATGAGTAGCACTCATCTTCTTAAAAAATCAGCTTTTCAGTTCCTTGAAGATAAGAAAGATTATAAAGAATTGTATAAATATAAATATGGACTGTATAAAATAAGTGAAGTTAACATTGGTATTCCAATATAAAACTTGTTATTGAAATAAAATCTCAACATATTAATATAATCTATCCTTCAACTTTATGCCAAATATTCTGTTTATCCACTACTATCCCATTTTATATACATTTTTATTGTAAAAATACTGTACAGAGGGGTTACAGTTACATAAGTAGGGTAATGAGTACATTTCCTATTGAGCATTGTTACCTCCTCCTTTGTTTTTCCCCTATCTCCCCTTCCGTCCCTACCTCCTCAACTCCTCCCCCCGCCCCCGAAATTGTAAAATTCATTTTCAACATAGTGTCTTGTACATATCATTGTTACAATGGGTCAGCCTGTATCCTTATTTAAGCATTTTGTTATATCCCTTCCCCTCCCCCAAATTATCTGATTCCCATTTTTGTTGAATCCCTATTCTTCTGTTTTGACATCACAGTTTATTGCCATGGAAATGATAGATAGCTCACATTTATCTTTATGTCTCTGCAGTAGTTGTTTTTTTTTTCTTAAAGGAGATTGCCATTTAAAGATAGACTTTATTGGCACTAGTGGACTTTTTAAAGATAATATACCTCTTTTTTGTTCATCTTCATTTTCTTTGGAAAGTTTTCTTTGTGAAGGTTCTAAGTGGTACTTCTGAGAGTATCAAAACTTCATTTTCCTTTCTCTAATTTCGTTTGAAAACAAATTGAGAATTATGATGCTTTGTAAAAAAATAATAATGATAGGCTTTCCATGACTGTTATTTTATATGTCAAATACACTTTCTTGCAACTATTGGTCAAGAAACTATAGTAACAGAACATTTTGCCAATTACAGCAGACAGGAATAAGTCCCTTGGTAGGTTCTTTCACTACATGATGCCAAAACACAATGGAAATTACTAGGAACATTTAAATATTTTTTCTTTTATATGTAGCTTTAATCCACTTCATTGAGTCAAAACCAGGATGAATTGAACATTGAAATGCTTTCTTGTATCTTTCAATTAAACTCATGATTGAGATATTCACATAGATGAAAGTAATGGTTTAGAATTTAAAAAAATATTTTCCAATTCCCCCCCCCATGAAACTTATTTCTATCTTATATTGAATTTGGCAAATTTTCACATGTAATGTGGTCATATTTAATAGTGTCTTTGTCTATCAAAAGTAATTTTGACCTTATTTAGTACACCATAATATATTCAGGATTAAAAGAGTACTATACAATAAATCAGAAACAAACTTTTGATCCTCCCCCAAATAGTTTTCATATATCTTAATCCTGAGAAGTTAAGAGGAGCTTCAAAATTTATTACTTGTGAAGGCTACTTATGCCAACGATTGCATTTTCTAGGTTCATATTGACAAGCAAGGTAGTTTATATCTTACTGATGGGAAAATATTAAGCAACCTTGTAGGTCAAATTAGGGAAGGGAAAAAAATAAAAAGATCTAACAAATGTCTGCTTCTTAAAAGTTTGGAAGAAACAAATATACCTGAGGTAGCCAATGTACAAGTATGTATGGAATGACTTAGTGAGTCATGTATTTGCAAGTACTAATGCTTCAAAGGAAAAATATGAAAAAATAAAAAATGGGAACCAGGAAGCTTATGTAGACTTACATACATTCACCCTTGATGACTTATTTTATTTTATTTTTTTAACTTTTTAAATTTTTTTTATTTTTTATTGTAAAGATACTATACAGAGGGTTACAGTTACATGAGCAAGGTAATGAGTACACTTCCTATTGAGCATTGTTACCCCC
>NW_012267313.1:2529913-2540464 GCF_000151885.1 Dipodomys ordii | reverse complement strand
TGGCCAATAGACACATGAAGAAATGTTCAACATCCCTAGCCATAAAAGAAATGCAAATCAAAACAACATTGAGATATCACCTCACCCCAGATAGAACGGCAAAAATCAAGAACTCTAATAACAACAGATTTTTTTATTTTTGAGAGCTTAATGTAGTAGAAAGAAGCCAGTGAAATAAATATGAAACTTGTATATATTCTTATCCCACCCTCTAGGGAGTTTGTCATTCTGGCTTGCTACTATATTGGTAATTGTCAAAGTGCAGCCATATCCATCAATTTTCTTACACTACTTTTAAACCCAGTTGATACTAATGAATATCATAATATCACATGTTGTTAACATTTTGTTTCTTTCAGGTAAAGTTCACTTAGGTTATTGAGGAAGATCCTTGAATTCTTATGAAATCTGGTAGGTTGTAATTCTCAAATTACCATTCTCCATAGTAAACATCTACAATTCAATGGATATGATCTCAATTTCAGAGACATTTAACAATGATTGCTTCTCTATTACCTATCTTTTATGTGCAAAGAAATTCACAGCTGATTTTGTTTGTTGGCAGTATGGATTTAGCAAAGGATGCTGTGATTATTACAAATAAGCTTCAATGTCACAAAATATAATAGGGTTAGAACTCAGACCCAATAGATTGCCTAGCATGCTAGAGCCACAGTCCCACCTTTGTTTTGCTTTGGTTTGTTTTTCAAGGAAGGTCTCATACTTTTGCTCAGGCCAGGTTTGACCATGGTTCTGTTATTTCAGTCTCCCAAGTAAGTGAAATTGTAAGCATGAAAAATTGCTAGATTCTTTACATACATGCCTTGCTAGGTATTTTAATTCTCACAACTACTCTCTAATATATATTTATATATAATTTTATAATAAATAAAGAAATAATCATATCATATCCAGGTCAAGTGTCACACAGTAGATATTAGATTGGAATTAGACTACATGCGTATCTATTGCGTGCATACAACTACAAAACAAATTTTTTGAAGTTAAAATACTGTTCTTACGTCAAACGCATCTTAAAAACCATTTCAGTATATTTCTCCTTAAGTAAATCTTGCTTGTTCTTTAGAATTATTTGTCTTAATTTTACTTTATGTGCTATGCTGTGTCAAAGAGATTTTGTTTGATATTCAGTGACAGCCTACAACATCCTATCAAAGCAGCCTGATTAAGTTCATGGTTGCCTTTGATTAAAATGCATCAGTCATTTTTATAAGATACGGTCGATGAATTCCCCTTGACATCATAGAAACAGGTAATTAAATTCTGTCATTTTCCCAAACTTTGACTTTGTTCTTTTTTTGGAAAGACATTAAATAATCTTAGAGTAAACTAGGTCTCAAACCCCCAAAATTAATTAACATGCAAATATATTTCCTACACACTAGTGATTGCTCTTACTATGTAAATCAGTGTGGCTGGACATAAGATTTTTAAGCAGAGTTTTTATTTATTTCTTTTGCAAAATATTTTGAAAAATTTGAAAAGGTAAGAGATGAAAGGCTACTGTATTCTTTTTTTTGGGGGGGGGGTCCGGTCATGGGGCCTGAACTCTGAGCCTGGGCACTGTCCCTCGGCTCTTCAGCTCAAGGCTAGCACTCTACCACTTGAGCCACAGCACCACTTCCAGCTTTTTTCTTTTTTGCTTATGTGGTACTGAGGAATCGAACCCAGGGCCTCATGCATGCAAGGCAAGCACTGTACCACTGAGCCATCTTCCCAGCCCTACTGTATTCTTTTTGCACAACCAGTTAGTTCTGCATTTCTGCTCTGATGGTTATATTGAAGAAATGCTATGCCTATCACCTGTAAAGAAATATCAAGTCTCATTAGGAAAGAAATAATAAAATGTTAATGGTCAGCATTAACCATTTGAATTGGGAGGGATTATAGGGGTATGTTTCTGTCCTTTTCCTCACAGTGAAGGTTTTCTTATATTGGAACCCACACACTAATTCCTGAGACCAGTGAGACTCCCTGTAGTAGAATTTCTTGGAGGGCTGGGAAGGTGGCTCAGTGGTAGAGCACTTGCCTTGCATGCCTGAGGCCCTGGGTTCAATTCCTCAGCACCACATAAGCAAAAAGAAAAAAGCCGGATGTGGCGCTGTGGCTCTGGTGGTAGAGTGCTAGCCTTGAGCTGAAGAGCTGAGGGATAGTGCCCAGGCCCAGAGTTCAGGCCCCCCGACTGGACCCAAAAAAAAAAAAAAAAAAAGAAATTCTTGGAGGGAAGACTTTGTGGTTCTGTTTTGCTACCTGAAATTTTACAATGCATGGCATAATCCTTTCTTACATAACATATGCTAAATTTTTTTTTAATAGTCTAATAATTAGAAAACATCCACCTCAGAAAGAAACCTCTTTTTAAGACAGTATCTACCTATTCAAGTAAAATGCATTCTTATTAAACGTACAACAAATTGTCAAACTGAAATTCTCCTTCCATGGGGGTCTGGCAGTTTTTTTTTTTTTTTTTTTTTGTGGGTCGTGGGGCTTGAACTCTGGGCCTGGGCTCTGTCCCTCAGCTCTTCAGCTCAAGGCGAGCGCTCTGCCACTTGAGCTACAGCGCCACTTCCGGTTTCTGGTGGTTTATTGGAGATAGGAGTCTCAAGGTCTCTCCTGCCCGGGCTGGCTTTGAACCACGATCCTCAGATCTCAGCCTCCTGAGTAGCTAGGATTACAGGCGTGAGCCACCAGCGCCCGGCGGTCTGGCAGTTTTTTAACATTCATCTTGGCCCTTGAAAAATATGCTATAGAGCAAGGAACTCCCCATAGAGTGGTTCAATCAAGTTCTGAATGTAAAAGGTTTTCACCTCCCTCTTCTGGTCACTGAGATTACCATTTTCCACAATCTCTCAGGTTTAGCAGTCAACTCAGTTTTCTATGTATATTTTTATTGTTCTTTCTTTCCATCATTTTTATTATTATATAAATTGACCATATAGCCTTCTCCACAAGGAGAAAGGATACATATATTAAGAGTTGTGAAAGTGGGAGAGATAAAGGTAGAAACCTTTTCTTTTGGTGGCCAGAGGAGTAGGGAGACAACATGTGCAGTTACATTAGTGTTTTGATCATCGGGTATCTGTTTCTCTTTCTCTTCCTTCCTTCCTTCCTTCCTTCCTTCCTTCCTTCCTTCCTTCCTTCCTTCCTTCCTTCCTTCTTTCCTTCCTTCCTCTCTCTCCCTCTCTTCATCTCTTTCGCTTTTTCATTTATTCATTCATTTTTTGGTGGTACTAGAACTGAATACAGGCTTGCACATGCTAAGCACATTGTGTGTGTGTGTGTGTGTGTGTGTGTGTAGGTGGACGGGAGGTGGGGGGTGGAAGGGGCAGGGAGTATTGCTGAACTCAGGGCCTGGGTGTTGTCCCTGAGCTCTTTTGCTCAAGGCTAAGACTCTACCACTTTGAGCCACAACTCCATTTCTGTTTTTTGAGTTGTTAATTGAAAATAAGAGTCTCAAGGGAACTTTTCTGCCTGGGCTGGCTTTAAACCGCAGTCCTCAGATCTCAACCTCCTGCTTTCCTAGGATTACAGTGCGATCCACCTGTGCCTGGCTGTGTGTGTGTGTGTGTGTGTGTGTGTGAGTGTGTGTGTGTGTGTGTGTGTGTGTGTGTGTTGTGGAGCTTGAATTCAGGGCATAGGCACTGTTCTTGAGTGCTCTACCATTTTGAGTCATAACAATACTTATTTTGAATGGATAATTGGAGACAGGGACTCTTCTGCCAGTGCTGACTTTGAAACATGACCCTTAGATCACAGCCTCCTGAATAGCTAGGATTACAGATGTGAATCTGCGCCCAGCCCAGGCATATAATTAGCTCTCCTTTTTTAGCCCTATCAAGTATTTTTTACTGCAGAGCACTTCCTCAATTAGGTTTATGTATTTTGTGTTTTTTTCCTATATCATTTCATATGAATTATTGTTAAATTGAGACACACATATACTAATTTGTATTGTTTCAAAAATATCCATAGGCACCTACATTCAATCTAACCAGTCAATAACAAGCTAGCAATATAGGAAGTCTTGGCTGAATGAGTAATGGAAACAGTTGAGATATGCCTGTTAGGTTCATTGTCTTTTAAAAACTTAATTTAGGGGTGAGGTGGAAGTCATGTTATGGGGCTTAAGCTCAAGGTTTGAGTACTGTCTGTTCTTGAGCCTTTGTGCTCAATGTTATTGCTCTACCACTTTGAGACACAGCAACACTTGGAGCTTTGTAGTGGTAAATTGGAGATAAGAGTCTCCTGGAGTTTCTTGCTTGGGCTGACTGCACGTAACCTTAGATCTCAGCCTCCTGAGTAACTAGGATTACAACAGTGAGCATCTGACATCCTACAAGACTTAATTCTTTTTCTTGATGACACTATATTTTTGTTTTCTTTAGGGACTTAAAAGTCTACTTTACTAAAAAAAATAGATCCTTGCATGAGAGAGACATTGATAAATGTGTTTGGGGTACCCTGAAAGACAACTTAAGGTTTTGCTTTTTCATACCTGATAGAATGATAAATGATTTCTCTGATACCTGAAACTGCCTCTGATTTTTTATTTACATATACATCCTATAAAAAATTACCATAGCTATTTAGTCGTGAGCAGAGTATTTCTTTACCAGAATATTAAACCCTTTTTAAGTGCAATTTCTGTGTTCAGAATATTTCCTGTATCCATACATTATACTTTATATTCCATATACAACACACATTTTAATATATATGGCAAATAATATTCATTTACTACTCAGGCATACCATTAAAAATGGAAGCAATATCCAATTTATACAAAAGCAATACCTCAGTAGATAACAAGAGAATAAACAGAGGTGAAAGAATGAACTAATTAGATTGAAATAGAAGAAACATTCCCACTTTGGTTCTCAAGTGCCTGCTTTTTTTCAGGCCATTCATTTGTATTAAAACATGTTCTTAATTGAAGCAATTACACGATGCTTATAGATTTTGCAAATGAGATATGCAATTGTTAGATATTACACACTGCTCCACTGAATAATATGAAAGTATTAATTTCCTACTTTGTCATTAACTCCTATATCATATTTACAGACTAAAGTTTAAAACAATGCAGCCTTTCCAAATTGTTATATATATTAAAACAACTCTAAAACAAGCCTAGTAAAATATCATTACAGTGAACAACAAATTGTATAAAGCAATATATTAAACTTTTAATTTTTAAAATCAGGTTTATTATAGTTTAACACGGAGTAAAATTTTTCCTTTTAGGCATGTAGTTCTATGAATCTTCACAAACAAGTACAAAATCAAGCTGTGCAACTTTTCCATCACCTCAAAATAGTTTCCTTATGTCCTCTTATAATGAAGTGTCAACGTTAATAGCTTTATCATCTGTCTTTCAGCAGCACCCCACAAAGGGAGTGAACCATATCCACTAAACAACTTTCCTTGGCTCTCCTGATGTAAATGTTAGCAACTTTGTAGTAAAGAAACTCATTGTATTCATGAAGGTGAAATTATATTGGGAAGGAAAAGGAACCATAAGTAATAACTCAGATTGCCCAGTAAACTATCAGTGCTGTGAATGAAGCAAAGTGATTGTGGGGAAAATAATGAGATTTAATTTTGAGAGATGTAATAGAGTGGACAGAGGAGATAGCTCTAAGCTGAAGATGAGAAGACAAGCCATGGGACTTTGGGGAAGAATGCAGCAGAATAAACAGAAAAGCTAGATCTGAAATAGATGGTACTTGGTTTGTCACAAAATACTGCATAGAGTATCACCAGGATGTTAATTTATGACTGACGTGCAGTAAGATGAGGCTAAACTTGAGTTTTTAAGGCAACTTCAATGAAGTTTTTGGAAGTATTGAATGTAATTCATTATTTAACATTTTATTTCTATCATGTTATAAAAGTTTAGGTTTATATTTGATTGGAATGATTGTCCTTCACCACAAACAATTTAGGAAGCACTCTGTTAGAGGAAGAAAAGGGAGTTACTAGAATTACAAACCAAACAGCCATGAGTGAGACTGGAAATTAAGAAAAAACAACAACAACAACAAAAAAAAAACAAACGTGGGTATGAATAGTAGCATTTGCTGCCCCTCACCTAAAAGTTTGTGGTAAAATTTGAATACAAGTCCAGGAATCTGAGTTATTTCTTTTACTGTTGTTCTTATTCTGATTTTTCTAAGCAGAGGAGCCAGAGACAAGATTTAGCTGGTTGTTGAAGTTTCTCTTGCAAATATTAAGAGGGGAAGAAAAAAGAACCAAAAGCTTATAAAAGGGAATTATAGTGATGCACACCTAGAATCTCAACTGGGTGAATTGGGATTGTGAGGACCGAGCAGATGATCGGGAGTGAAAAGCTAATTGGGCTGAAAGGACCAGTGAGATACCAAATGGCTACAATGGCAGCACTGGAGACCATGGGCCCAGAGGAAAGCTCTGTAAGCCCATGAGAGCAATAACCAAACAGCTGGTTTGGACATGATGTAAGTTGGTAAGAGCCGATAGGGGAAGAGGCCACCTCATGTGGCAAAGTTCTCAAATAAAACACTGGAAGCCTGCTCTTCAAACTTATGTAGGTCACAGTAGCAATAGAGTAACCAGGTTTTAGGGAGTATCTCGCAACATTAGGAAATATTGATGCATACTAATTACACTTCACATTTCCCAAACAGGCCTTTGTTAATTCCTTTACTTTTCAGGGTCTTCATGCCCTAAGCAAGTGCTTGGCCACAACTGTTATCTTCACCTCTCAATTGCTTTTGTTAAGTAAATGTTCATTCTTATCTATTTCTGTATCTGAGAAAGGTTAAGCTCATTTGATGGGATGCCATGGAAGAATGGAAAGGAAGCCAAGAGCTGACGTGTTATATTAGTGTAAGCTATCATGTAGCCAAAGGGACATCTTTTGTGGTTTCTTTTAGCTACTCTATGTCTGGGAGCTGAGGGAAGGAAGGAAGGTGTAGTGGAGATAAGAAAAAGGGAAAAGGAAGTATAATAAATTTCCGCTTGAATCTTCTTTAGAAAAACAACACTGAATATTCTAATTCTTTCAACATAAATGTTGTTGAATGTAGTTGAGAAGTAAGTGAATCAGGTATCATAAATACCTTGTGTAGTTATCTTTAAATAATTTGGAATTTTGTTAAGAAGCAAATTATATTTGCTTATGGCTTAATATACTGTGCTCTATATATGATGACTTCAGATATTATTTTTGTCCGTGAAAAAATGCATTTTGGATTTCTGAAACCAGCATTTTGAGATGACAAGGCATTGTATGATTAGAAAAACATTCACACCTTGTTAAACTTAGTCTTTATTTTGTGGAAAGCTGAGTATTAACTGGACTTCTTTGGACATACACACACATATAGATAGACAGCTAGATAGATGGATAGACATATGCCATGATTTTCTTACATGTACTTTATTTTAAAAAGCATTGCAACTTTTTTCTATGTACTTTAACAAGGAGAAATATGTTTGCATTTGGAAGACATAGTTCTATAAAAGCAATCTGCATATGTACACTTTACAGTATTCATATTCTTAACTTTCAGTGAAATCTTATCATTTCTCACGTGTTTCCAATGTTTGCCTTTCCTTCATGAGAACTGTGATGGATTTGTTCATTTTAGATGCTATTTATTCCTTTTGCTTCATTACGCATCATCCACCTATGCAAGATCTCCTGGTCTGTGGTAGACTTTATACTCTACTAGACAGCTTATCACTTGCTTTGCAGGCTCCTCAATTTGAATTTTAAAGTAAAATGAATGTAATTATGCTTGTTGAGTCTGTGTTCTGAACTACAAGTACTCTCTGGTTTAGGGATGATAAATGGAGCAATGGACAGCAAGATCTTGGACTGTCACTGGCAGTTGCTGCATTGTAGTCATGTAGTCTTTATAAATACACATGCACATATATGTGTGTATACATAAACATTGATAGGCATGCATATGGATATACATAATTTATAAATGTATAACTAAATGCAGATATTAATGTTAATAGTATCTTTGTGTGTCTGGCGGGGGGGGAAGAAGTAGGGATAGTTATTGATTACTAAAGAGAATTTGATGTTTTAAGAGAAGATGGATGTACCTTGGACAATATACTATTTGCTATTAAAATTACATAATCTTTCTGGGCATGGTGGTACATGCCTGTAATTCTTGCACTCAGAAGAGGTTGAGGTAGAAGCATTGTGAGTTCAAGGTCAACCCATACTATATAAAACTTTTGACTTCTTCAAGATCTGAGTCAAACAGATTATTAAGTTCATCCCACCAAATTAAAAAGGTCAGTCCCAGAAATGAAGGTCAAGATGAAATGGTACAATGTTATAATTTAAGGAACTGATAAATATGAAAAGCTTTTCAGTCAAAATTTAATGAATACATCTATAGCCTCACAGCAGTTACTTTTACCACATAGGAACATTGCTATGGTTTGCTTTAGATCAGTTTCTTTCTGATATTGCTGTTGCTGCTAATTCCTCATTTCACAGAATTTTGGTATGGAGATTTCTTTCTGCTTTTATTTTTCTTTCTAAGATCATTTGTTAGTAGTGAATGAAATGTAAAACCTCCTCACATACTTATTGCATTTACAAGAGCTTACATTTCTGTGTTTTATAGTTATTCTGAAGGTAGTTGAAGATGGAAATTTGTTTCATTTGAATTTCTCATCTACAGTCCTTTGTCACAGTATGTAAAATGATACTTTGTAACTTCCAATTTGTGATAATATTTGTCAATAATCTCTATGGAAAATTTAATTGTTATATATTGTTTCCTCCAATTCTAAGGAAATTTATAATTGCATTGTACAGTAAACAATAGGGTTTCATAGTCCCATTTATGCCACATTAATATTGGATGTATTGAATAAAATATTAAAATAGGCCTAGATCTTCATTTGTGTTTTAAATTCAACTTATACATTCAAGAGATCATCCTCAACCCTTTATATTGTACAGCTCTTAAGAGGGGACCTTTATCAGGGAAAAAAGACAAAGCCCCTGAAACTGTAGCTTCAGAAAATGCATGAAGTATAGTTTTGTAGGTTCCTCTATGCTTCTATGTGTGTGTATTATATTTGTCTCTGAAATTTCTGAATCTGAGACCATTTTAAAGCTATGTGATTCCCATGACTTCACAGATGGTCTACTGAGTTGCTTCTAAGCCTATCATTAGAGGTTTTCCTAGAGAATAAATTTCTATACACCAAGAATAAATCTTTTTCCTTTTTGCTTTGAATATGCTTGACTTCTATGTTCAAAGCCTGCCAGGACCTACCATTGCTTGCAGAAGTCTACATCTTCATCTCTTGGTTAAGATTTATAATCATGTGGCTATTCTCTTTGTAATCTTGTTTCCCATTGTTATCCTCCCAGAGCCTCAACTCCCACTAGCCATATTTCTCTGCTTTCCCCTGATCTCATGCTATTTACCCTTTGCCTCTCTAACTCACATCACTTTTCCCTTCCCTGAACTGTTACTGAGGTGATGCATGTGGTGTTTAATTGCCCGCACTCTACCCCATTTGACTGAAGTCTCTTAGGGTGACAGAGTCCCTGTCATCACTTTGTATTCCCACATGATGTGTGCGTGATGAAGAGTTCTGTCTACAGGAAAAAGCACTCAGGTGATTATAGAATATGTCCATTAGGTTTCCTAATTACAAGCCCCCTGCTTTTTCTCCCATTATTCTGCCACTCTGAAAACTAAACAAAGACTCTGAAATGCTCAATGTTGCTTATGCTTCAAAGACAGGCTATCTAGTTCCCTGGAGTTTCAGGCAAGAGATGGAAAAATAATAATTTTATTATAAAATGGAAATTGTGTAGCAAAGAAAATGGAAATAAATAAAAGTGAGGGTGATTAAAGTTTATTGAAGAAATATTAGTGAGAAAAAATTCAAAGCTGTTTTTTAATCACACCAAGTATCAGTGCCTTATGCCTGTAATATAGCTACTAAGGAGTCTGAGATCTGAGAATTTTGATTAGAAGCCAGCCAGGCCAGGGAAGTCCAATTCTGATCCCCAATTAACTATGAAAAAGCCAGAAGTAGAGTTGTGGCTCAAGTGATAGAGTGCTAGCCTATATAAAAAAAAAATGGTTAGGGGGCTGGGAAGGTGGCTCAGTGGTAGAGTGCTTGCCTTGCATGCATGAGGCCCTGGATTCGATTCCTTAGCACCAAATAAGCAGAGAAAGCTGGAAGTGGTGTTGTGGCTCAAGTGGTAGGGCGCTGGCCTTGAGCTGAAGAGCTGAGGGACAGTGCCCAGGCCCCGAGTTCAGGTCCTATGAGCAGCAAAAAAAAAAAAAAAAAGCAAAAAACAATGCTTAGGGACAGAGCTCAGTCCCTGAGTTCAAGCCGTAGGACTGGCACCACGAAAAAAAGAAAAAAAGACATTTTTTAAAAAAGAAACACCTTGGGCTGGGAAGGTGGCTCAGTGGTAGAGCGCTTGCCTTGCATGCTCGAGGCCCTGGGTTCGATTCCTCAGCACCACATAAGCAAAAAGAAAAAAGC
>NW_012267313.1:2528359-2529863 GCF_000151885.1 Dipodomys ordii | reverse complement strand
TTTTCCAAATTTCACAGTATTGTGGAATAATGATGCTCATTTAAAGTCACAAGTTCATTCTAACTTTCCTGGAGCAAATTGTCTATCACAGTCTATAACATATAATGGTGTACACATATACACCATACATGTGATCAGCAGCATGGGGGTATTTAGTAGTGGTTCAACCAGATGAGTGGGAGTTCTTTGTTTCTTAAGTCCTGTTAGTTTTGTCTTGATGACTTATTTTAAAATGTCTGAGTCTCAGGGTTAAAGCCTTCAGCCTTTGCTCAGCTGGTTTGGTCTTTTTATAAGAAAGAGTCTTCATATACATTTTTGTGATCTTTTTCTATTCCTGGTTTGAGATCACCTTATTGGTTGTGTGTGCACACCAATACAAATACTATTTGTATTTTTTTCTCCTATGGAACATAACACTCTCCCTCAATGATTCTAAACCAGAATGAGAGGCTACCATGGTTTATGAGTTCCAGGTAATGAATAGAAATAAAAGCATATATCTCTGAAATGGAGAAAACGCTCCTACCCACTTTTGGCTGTCAACAATCTCTTTGTCTTTGAAGTTCCAATTCCATTAGAAATTTGTGTCAGTTTAACAAACATTTTTTTTAATTCTTTAGTGCCAGCCTCCACATTTTTTTATATCTCAATCAAAATTACTCTTATCACATCTTGTTATTTTGATTTTTTTCCAAAACACTTACTACACAACATTCCATGTACGTTTTACTGTCAATAATAATAACAACTGACATTTTAAAACATAATTCTATTTTCCAAAAACCACTCTATTGACTTGACTTTATGTCTAATACTCAAAAGAAATTTTACAACTCTTTGGTATCCCTTCTTTTACACATAAAATGTTCAATTATATTCTCTCAGAGTTTAGCCAGTATTTGACCTTGGATCTATCTTTTTAAAAACCTTGTACTTCTGTCCTTCCATGTCTGTAAATTTGTATACTTATGACTGCACAACAAAAATGTGATATTTAGGAGAGAACAAATAGATAAGCAGATGTTTATGTAATATGATAATAGGGTGCACTTTCAAAGCATTAACAGCAGTTGACTGAAAGTTGTGTGAAGCAGAGAAGGCCAGACAGAAGGAGTAACATTTGGCATGCCTCTAGAAACATGAACAAGGCTGGCAAAGGAGGGAGGGACAACATTTTTCCTAAGGAGGAAAAGGTAGCCGTAAACCATAGACCTGTCAAAAGTCCAGTTAGCCTAGAGTTTATACAAGGTTATTTGGCTTAGACTGCAGTTTTACGATAACAGGGTTTTACAGATTCTTACACACACACACACACACACACACACACACACACACATATGCATACATACAAACATACATATATATGTCAGTAAGACTAAAATTATAAATGATTTTTTATTTTTTATTATTTTTTAATTGTATTTTATTTTATTTGTGAACATACTGTACAGAGGGGTTACAATTGCACGGGCAGGATAATGCGTACATTTCTTACCAAGCATTG
>NW_012267313.1:2505375-2513759 GCF_000151885.1 Dipodomys ordii | reverse complement strand
GGGTTCGATTCCTCAGCACCACATAAGCAAAAAGAAAAAAGCCGGAAGTGGTGCTGTGGCTCAAGTGGTAGAGCGCTAGCCTTGAGCTGAAGACCTGAGGGACAGTGCTCAGGCCCAGAGTTCAGGCCCCACGACTGGACCACCCCCCCAAAAAAAAAAAGAAGAAGAAGCACCTTTGGAGAATTTAAGAGGAAGTTGAAGTCCATAGGATAATTATCTCTAACATGCAGCAGATATATTGAATCTTCTTGAAAGAAGAATGAACTCATACAATTGTCACAAAAACCATGATGCCTCTCCATCCTTATTGATCAATATTAGCATTCCACATTATTATATTTGTGCTTCTCAGATGAAAAAAAGAGAAATCAAGCAGGAAGAATGGCAATCTAAATTATATGGTTTGTATAATTACTTTCTGTTCATCTGTGGCTTTCAGTAAGCAAATAACGTAAGCAAGTTAAACTTATTGGGACCAGTTCTTGTGCTTAATAAGCATTCATGTTCAACAGCTCTATCTTGCATAATGCCAAAACAAGGACACTGCAAATATTATTTCCAATTTTAATTTGGAGACCGTAATATATGGTTATTAGTTCCTATATGTATTCTGTCACACTTCCAGATTCACTTCTTCCCTTGAGTAAAATAAAATATAGCTCTTTTTTAAATAAAGCCATACGTTCTCTAAACCTGTCTTTATAAATATATAACAAGTGTTATATTTCAAATGGACAAGAGAAAGACCCAAAGTAACACAGACACAATTTTATGGCATGCTCCACATTTTTTCGTAACTAATGATATTATTTGAAAAAGTTTCTAAAAAGAGAGATTGTTTCTACATTCAGTGTTTGGGAAGCTTCATATGGCCTAATAAAATTTTCATTAGTATATATTTTATTTTTGCTGGTGAGAACATTTAACATAATTATAAATTTTCATTAGTACATATATTATTTTAGCTAGTGAGAACATTTAACATAATTATTTTGAGTGTTCTTCATTAGATTTTGAGCCTCTCTGAAGAGCTCAAATGGGATGTGTATTCAATAAGTAGATTGTGGAACCTGGCAAAGAACTTTATGGCCATCTGTAATTATTTTTCTCAGATGTTTCAGTTCCTCATTTTCTCATACTATGTGCATTAACCTACTTGAGCTACCATTACTGGATGGCACAGATTGTGTGACCTGAACGACAGAAATTCATTTTCCCTTGTTTCTGGAGAATAAAGTTTCAAGATCAAGAATGATTGGTTTCTTGATGTTGACAATCTTCTCACTTTGTCTTCACGTGGTCCATTCTCTCTGCATGCACAGCTACCAATCCATTATGTCTATCCGTGTGTCCAAATTTCCTCTTCTTATAGGAATTTTGGATTATGGCCCATTATTATTGATCTTATTATAAATTATTTGCTTCCTTAGTAGTACTCCAAGAGTAGTCAATATTCTGAGAAAATTACCATTTGAACTAATAAATAAGAAAAGTTCAGGGAAAAAACACAGTTTAGTCCACATAACCATATTTGTTGATATAGCTGGTGACTTTTTAGTATGCAGATAGTATCCTTTCAGTGTACTTGATAACAAAGGCCTTTACATGGTTTTAACACACAAAGGTAAACTAAGAATACGTCTCCTAGACTTTTTATCGCTATTACATACCAGCATTTGGAATTAGCATCATGGAGTGGCTCAGAAATAAGAATATTCTAATGAAAAGTTGTCTTCTTAGTCTGTGCTTCTACAACAAACTGTCTGAGTCATTTGTAAGTAACCGAAATTTACCTTCTCAAAGTTCTCGGGAATAGTCCTATACACCACATTGAACGGTATAGCAAAACAGGTTTGTATCACCCACCCAGGCCCACATTTTAGACTAAAAAGAGGTAAATTCCAAGGTTCACATGTCTTTTCATAATATCTTTTTTTATATATAATAGCAGTAAAATATTACCTAGAGTCAGCAAAACTTCTTTTATGGACAGGACCCTCCCCAAGTTGAGCTGAAGACTTAAACTTTACATTAGCATGCATTTATTTCATTGCCTTACTTATAGAAGAAGAGTGTTTAGCTGTACAACTGTTCATAATTATTAGTCTGAGAAATTGATTTGACCTCTGAAGACATCAATTTTGTGCATCAATGGGATTAATTTATTTAAAATGTTTATAATAAAATTATTAACCAGTCAATATTTTTCTTTACTGTGGGAATAATAGTTTTAAAAAACTCAGTAATGATTCACTTTTCTACTTTATTTTATGTTACATTATCTTAGAAGTACTTGCTTCTGATTTGTCATGAAATAAATGCAGTGAAAACTAATATTAGAAGAATTAGCCATTCTTTTAAATAACAGTTTAAACATAGTTTAAAGCATACCTCCATTTATTTAAACAAATATGTAAACAATGGTGTACAACTATTTCATTTGAAGTACACCATTTTATTCTGCAGGTGTTCAAATTTTGCTTCTGGCTGGAGGAGCAAGGGATAATTTTTCAGCAACAACTCAGTGAAAAATGGCTTTCTAATATAATGAGATGCTAAGGAAGAGAATTAAGTTAATTTTACTATTGAATAATACTTAGTAGGCTACTTGGGTCTAAATATACACATACCATCTTCCCACAACAAGCTAGACCACTGTTAATAGTGATCTCTCATCTGATGTAGTTCCCCTTAGATTTCTGTGAGGTCAAGCATCCTTTGCCAGCCCCTCATATGATAGTCCTCATTTTGTTGCCAGGGACAAAGTTTGCAACCAACATGGAGCTTCCATCTTTATCTCCAGCAGCTTTCAGAGAAAGTCTTGGTTATGAATTGAATGTTCAAACCACTGTCCCTGAACAATCTGTAGCACATTATTTGAGTTGTAGTTTTTATTGTTTCTTAGGGAATTGATTTTCCTTTTCCTTTTTAGTGTACCACTCTTCCCTCAATTCTCTTTCCTTAAAATAGAACAGTGAAAGTAATGAATAGAGCAAGAGATGTCTGGGAAATAGAGCAAAGAGTAGACAGTTGCAATCCCAGGAGGTTGAGCAATGGGTGGAGATTATGACATAGATAACCACCACTCAGTCAGGCAACAACAAATTATATAATGCTGGATTGATGGAACCAACCCCAGACCCTCACAGCTTTCACACGCCATTACCTTAAATATAGTTTAAATATGCAGTTGTTTGAATGCATTTACTGTCATTTTTTCCTTATTCCTATAGTGTTATCTAAATTAAAGCTGACATCACTAAATTTTTATAACAAAACCAATGTTTTGCTTATGGAAAGATAGTTTACTGTTTGTTTAGGTAGTCCACAAGCATTTCATATAATTACTTAATAAGTTGTTTTTGAGAATTACAGTGCAAATACACATGATCCAGGCTCCTTAGTTTTATAAATGGGCATAGACCATAATGTTTCCAAGATAAATCACTGTTTTCTAATCCTACTTTTTATCTGGTTATATTGTATTACTGTATGACCTCAAGAATTGCATAAATTAAAACAACTCAAAAAGTTTCTTACCAAAAAAAATCACTTAATAAAATGTAATATTCACAGAAGCATATTTTGTATTATAAATACAAACACAAATAAAACTTTAATATATGAAAAAAATTATAAGCAGAACTAACTAAAACAAGTCAATTCTGTCTGAAGATACTTTCACCTTTGATTTTAGAAATGGTTCAATTTTGGATTTACTGCTATCTGATTTAGAGAAAATATATCATAAAATTATTACTCTCCATGTATTTGTATATCTTCTTGCAATTGCATGAGCAGAGCTGTACATTTACACTAGTAATTATGTCCTGCAACTGGAGGCTCACTTCTGTAATCCTAGCTACTAAGCAGGCTGAAGTCTTAGAATCTGAGAGTCATGGTTAAGAAACAACCAGGGTGGAAAATTTCCTTGAGATTCTTATCTCTGATTACTGGCAAAAAGCTAGAAGTGTAGGTATAGCTGAAGTGGTAGAGTACCAACCTTGAGTGGAAGAAAGCCATGTGAGAGCTTAAGTCCAAGCCCCATTACTTGCACAAATTAAACAACAATCAGAAATAAAACACAAACTTACGAAACAAAACAAAACCAAAAACCGGTATGATAATTGTCTGCATGTGACATTAGCTGATGACACTTAGATAAAAGCCTTTAGACAGAAAAGACATAGAGAAATGCCTCATTGCTTTCGTTGGGTAGGGTTTTTTTTTTCTTTTGAGTCTAAGGAAGATTAATGTTCTCAGCTGACCCAATGACAAAGTAATGTGTGCAGAAGGAAGTAGGGATGCTCACTAAAATGTCCTACCTTATTTATTTTTTCTAAATAGTATTACTTTGAAATTGTTCTGAAGGTAATGATGTTCAACTTGTAAATGTGTTACATAAGCCATTATGTTTATATATGTGTATACTGTTTTCCTTGGGAGTGATGATTACCTCACCATCCCCTTCACTCCTGTCTTGGGAAAGTGATGGTGTTCCTTACTTTCTTCAGGACAATTTGACTAAGGTGTTTGAGAAATTTCTCTATTATGAGTGCTATGGATATTGCCTTTATTTGTAAATATTACTCAAACAAAGAAAAGTACCTGACAACATAAACTTGGTTTAACAAGTTTAACAAACAACCAACAAATAATTTTTTAAGTGGTGTCACATTAAATTAGTAGGTAGAGGTACAATAAGGCAAGAAACAATTTTATTTTTCAAGCAAATAACTCAGTCAGGAAAGCATGCTCTACTCATATCCCAAATCATAGTGTTGATGCCAGAGCAGTATAGAGAAATCAGTTGAGTAGATATTCAATCTAAGTGTGAATAGTTAGAATGAGAATTAATAGCTATAGCAAATCATAAACCAACAGGTAAATGAGAAATCAAGATAACTGGTACAATTTTTAATGCCATTGAAGGAGATGCAGATTGAAGCAAGAAAATCTGTGATTCTATAAATATTACATCACATGGCAGTATTATCAAAATTTGGAAATATTTCTCTATGAAATCAATAGGCCCCTTTCAGCTTCACTTTAATTCACTGAGTGAATTATTGGAGGACATTAGTATATTGGTTCATGGTCTTTCTATGCCTCACTAAACAATCATTTATCATTTATCCACAAACATCTTTTTCATGCATTAATAATTATGAGCATACAAAAGTAATTTTTGTGACAGAATTTCCTATCAAATATTTTCCGCATTAGAAAATAACCAATGACTAACTCTGTGAAAATTGAGAATACCACAAGACAACCTTATCTCCAGTGGAAACACTCATTCAATGTGTATGAATTTCCCTTTCTTCTGACATCCTAATGTAATCTGGTCCTTAAACTTGGGTATTTAATGAAGGTTGGCCACAGTTACCTTGTGGTTCCTACTGTGTCTGTTTTGGGATATACACATACACTTGTTTGAGAAACACAGTATCATGTAGATATTGTACAAGAAACATGAAATATTAATGTAATGAGTACTCACAATACTCTCAGAGGATTAAAGGAAACAGATGATTGTTTCTGAGTATCCAGATAGAATTTCAGCTAAGCCTTCAATAACAGGAAGGCTTTTAGTGAGCTGGGAAGAAGAGTTTGGATCTTCCAGACCCAAAAATTAACTGACTTTCACAATAGTAAACCAGCAGAGTTTAATTTGGATAGTAAAAGCAGAAGGTGTCTCTATATGCCATTTTAAAGTAATCTCGAATGCATCCATGTTTTACTGTGTCCGCTATTCAGTCAAATTGTGTAATTAGACATTTTGACTTACTTTGCCTACATGCACAACAAGTTGAGAATATCTCTAGTGAGGATGAAATGATGACTGGAGATTACCTTGGCCTGCTCAATATGCAGGCTATGGGACTGGGCCATCTTATATATAGAATGTAGACAATTTAACAAAAAGCCACTTTTTGAATGAAATTATTATACAATAAATATTTTAATGTATAGTTCCTTCAATTTTTTTAATTTTGCTTATAAATCATCATTGAAAAATGTATTTTAATAAAAATTTTATAAAATGAATTGGTTTCAGATAAGTTACCATCTTATATACCATCTTCTGTACTTGTTTTTTTTAAGGATTCAGTATCAAGAAAATTAAAATTCATATAAATAATGCAAATAAAAAAATGTAATTTTTCATTTTGCATGCTGGGATAATCTCCTATTAAGCTGACTCAGAAACTCCTAAAGAGGAATAATTGTAAAATGTTATTTTGACACTGATCACGAAATTAACTGTTGCTCACAATGTTAACTAGCAAAGTTTGATTCATGTGGAATAAACAAAAGTATTGCTAGACACATAATGTAAAACTAGACACACTGTCATTATTTATAGAAGATGTGTTTATGTAAGAATCTACAAACAATTTAAAAATCTTCCTAGAAATAACAATGAGTAATAATATTATTTACACAAGGCTGGTTTAAAAGAGACAATTTCTATATATTAAAAAAACAGTGTAATTTGAAATACAAAAGGCAATTTACTAAAGCACCTCTTAAAAAAGGAATGCTTAGATATAAATCTAGCATAGGTTATGAAAAGTATGATACAATAATGAAAATAATAGTTACTATAACAAAACAATAAGTATATTACTAAAATGAATAAACTTGCTTAAAGTACACTGTATACATCTATGGAATTATCACAATGAAACCCTTTGTATGTTTAAAAATTTAAATATATAAATAACTGAAGGGACTTTATATGCTCATGGAACCTTCTAAGATCTCAATTCTTGTGAACTTGTTGTATAGGTACAACCAAATCCCAATCTAAATCACAACTGTTTTGTACATATTGTATATATTAATAAACTGATTCTCAAGTTTACATAAAAAAGCAAAAGCCTATAGTCAAAACTACAAAGGAATAAAAACAAAGTTAAATGCTTCTGCTACATAATTGTAAACTATTAACTATTAAGCTATAATATTCAAGATAGTATAATATGAAAGAACAGACTTAAATCAAGGAAATACAATAGAAAAGTTGGAGTAGACCTGTACAAATATAGTCAGCTGCTTTTTTATCAAAGCACAAAGTTGGTTCAATCAAGAAACTGTAGGTTTTAACGCTGCAAGTGCTTTGAAAAAGCATTATACCACTATGTGATAGTAGAATATCTAAAATTCACTGGAAAACATAGAAGTAATCTTTGCTAATATGGATGTAGAAGAAACAGAAATCCACCAATGCGAGTTAGTAAAACTATTTTATTAAATAGTTTGGCATTTTGTTTTACAAAATTACATATAGCATACTGCCCAACAACTATTCTCTTTCCAATCAATGGTGGTAAGAGCATGATTTTTATCAGCAATATTAATAATCAACAAAAAACTGAAAACCACCAGTTAATGAATGAATGAATGAATGAATACTGAAATTATTATTTTTCAACAAGGCAGTATTCCAAGGTATATTATATTTCTTCCATTATAGATATATGTATGTAAAAGATTATTTTATAATTAGGCAAAATAAAAAATGAATAATAATAACTAAAGATAAAATAATTAAAATAATACATTGTAATAAAATTGCCACCATCACTAATCTTGTAGTTTGCAGATATTAAGTGATATGAAACTTACTTAAACCTTGGCATTAAATGATGGCACCAACAGGTCCTCTAAAGAATGAGACTTCTTTAAAAAAATATTGTAAAGGTGTTGTACAGAGGGGTACAGTTACATAAGGCAGGTATTGAGTACATTTCTTTTTTTATTGTGAAAATACTGTACTGAGGGGTTACAATTACATGAGCAAGGTAATGAGTACATTTCTTATCAAGCATTGTTGCCTCCTCCTTTGTTTCCCTATACCATCCCTTCCCATCTCCCACCCTCCCCACCCCCCCACCCCCAAAGTTCTAAAGTTTCTCCACATAATGTCTTGTACATCTCATTGTTGCAATGGGTCCACCTGTATCCCTGTTTAAACAATTGTTTTTTTTCCTTCCCCTCCACAAATTATACCAACATCAAATACAGTGAAAATGGGTTATATTGTGGGGGAGGGACATACAAAGAAACAAAGAAATCATCTTATAAATATGTTAAAAACAATAGCAAGAAAGAAAAATCATTTGAGTCCTTATCTTGGGGTTCATTTCACCTAACATCAACTTATCTGACCGTTTCTGCTCGTCTCAGACATATACTAGTTATTGCAAATAAGGGAAACCATGAGACCTATGTTTCTTTGGGCTTGGCTTACTTCACTTAATATAATTTTTTCCAAGTCTTTCCATGTCCTAACAAATGGGGCAATGTCATTCTTTTTGATGGAGGCATAGAATTCCATTGTGTGTGTGTGTGTGTGTGTGTGTGTATATATATAT
>NW_012267313.1:2496079-2503030 GCF_000151885.1 Dipodomys ordii | reverse complement strand
CTTCCTTCCTTCCTTCCTTCCTTCCTTCCT
Organism: Dipodomys ordii; assembly: GCF_000151885.1. NCBI lineage: Eukaryota > Metazoa > Chordata > Mammalia > Rodentia > Heteromyidae > Dipodomys > Dipodomys ordii. Next base: position 2,503,000 of record NW_012267313.1, on the reverse strand, counting down.
TCCTTCCTTCCTTCCTTCCTTCCTTCCTTCCTCCCTTCCTTCCTTCCTCCAGCTTCTGGTGACTTTTGCCTTTTTCTGGACTTTCTTGAGCTTCAATATCAGCCTCCATCTTCACATGTCTATGTCCTCTTGAGTTCTTTCTCCTTTCAGTGCCTTTAGAGGACATTCATCATTTAGTTTACAGAACACTCCAATCCATGATGATCTCTTAATGAGATCCTTACTTTAATTACATAAACAAATCCTCACCTTAATTACATATGCAAAGAAGCTTAGACTCAGTAAAGTCCCACTCTGAAGTTTCTTGTGTTGATTCCTGGTTTTGAAGTCAATATTCTACCTACTTATATTTTGTCATATCTCTAGGATATTAAATACCTGCATAGACATGGCAAAAGAACCCTGCAGAAAAGTAAAACACTCTATAATATAAATGAACCTATTAGTGGTCCCTCAAGTGTAAAGTTGTCTTAATAATAATACTAATGATGATAATAATAACAGGTAATAGATCTTGAAGTCTCATGAAATGATTATGGGTAAGAGTGTTAGATCTATTGTTGTCGTCTCTGTACTCAAATCTATCTACCCTGATTTCTTGTTGACTGAGTAAATGAACACACTGAGATTGAAAAAGCATGACCCAAATCGCATAGCTTGTAAACTTCAAATCTGTGTTTAAAATTGTTTTTTATAGTTAAAGTACAAATGAAGTGCATTTCAAACATTTTGAATTCCTGATTCTTCTCCTTAAAGCTATGCAAGAAGTGATGTTAGCTTCTTTGTGTGAAGATTTAGCACTCTTTTTTTTTCTTTTTTTTTGCTGGAGGTACCTTGTAACAAAGATCAATAAAGCTGTAAAAACTTTTGGATTTCAAGCAAGATTTCACTTCCCATTATTTAACTAGCTTCCAAACAGCACTTCTTTATTAATTTCTATTTTCTTCTTAAGGTGGCCTACTTTCTTCTGCAACTTACCCTCTTCTTGGAATTGCCTGCTCACCTTCAACCACATATGCCCACATGTACTTTTTAAAATCATTTAATTTTTGTATTCCTCCAAAGAATTGAAAATTTCATCTTAATTGTGTAAGGACTTACAAATGCTGTTATAAGCCAATGTAGCATTTCTAGAGGCTAGTAGAAATACACAGCTGCCAAGTAAATGTATATGATGAAGTAAGTGTTTCAAATAGAACAATTAACAGATGGCAGGAACAATTACATATTCATATTCCTGGCCAACAACATTTGGTAGATATAATTACCTTACAGGTGTTAACTGCCCTTGTATCATGGAGTGAGACATCTTTGAACACTAGAGAGGCACAGTTAAATGACTGATGGTCACAAATTAGCAAAACTTCTATTGGCTCAGTTTTTAGACTTGAATCAGAAAGCTAAATTCAGTTCTTGGAGTCTACCGCAAAGTTCAGAAAAAACAAGTGAAACTTAAATGGGAGAGCAGGTGTGGTATAATCTTCAGGTTGATTGCTGGGGTGGGAAAAAAACTGCACATTAAAAGACATTTAAAATTCACTCTGCATTTGGAAGGTACAAAGTCCAAACAGGCAATCATTTAGGGAAAAGGTAGCAGCTGTTATGACTTATTCCTTTGAGCTTCTTTCAATTACCTGAGTTTCATATGCAAAATACTTTTATTGTACCACTTTCAAGTTCTGAAGTTTGTAAGAAGTGTTTAGTTATGTTTCTTCATGGCATTAGGAGTATTATACTAAATATATTATTCATATAATAATTAAATAATATATAATATACAATAATATATCTTATTTGGTGTTATTTTTGTTTTAGTCAATTTGTTGAAAATATTTTAGAATATAGATAGCATGAACACATTTATAGGTCATTCAGTATTCTTACTTGTAGTTTTCTATTGTGAAGAGTAAATATTTAGTATTTTCTTATGACATCTGAATCAGTTGAAACTACCTGCCCATAGAAGCATTTATTGAATATTAGTGCCCACTGAGAATGATAGTGTTTGATTACAATTAGAAAATGTCCACCTTTGTATTCTATCTTCCCATCAAATGTGAAATATTGAATTTGAGCTATCATGTGCACCTTTATTTATGGATTATGTAGTATCTTCTATTTAATTAATGCTTTATTTTTTTGCTGTCACTGTTTCGCAAAGTAATATTTTCAAAACTACACTGTAAAGTCCTTGAATACAAATATGGTTCTTGCATGATATTTTATTTATTCCTGGACAGTGATTATAATTGTGAATGTTTTTGATTGCTAAAAGCTTATGTAAAGAAATATCCTCCAACCCTTTGTTAAGAGTGGTCTTTCTAGCTGGGCACCAGTAGCTCACGCCTATAAACCTAGATACTCAGGAAGATGAGGTCTGAGGATCATAGTTCAAAGCCAGCCCGGACAGGAAAGGCTGTGAGACTCTTATCTCCAATAAACCACTCAGAAAACCAGAAGTGGTGCTGTGACTCAAGAGGTAGAGCACTCCCCTTGGATCTGAAGAGCTGAGGGACAACACCCAGGCCCAGCGTTCAAGCCCCATGACCGACAAAAAAAAAAGTGGTCTTTCTATTGCCCAGGTTGTACTGCCTGAGCTTCCCAGATCTTCCTGCATTCACATCCAGTTTGATGGATTTGCGGCAAAGCGACCCTAATGAAGTACTTAAGTGACTGTCCTATAGTTTGCTAATATTGGTCCTATAGAAATGAATGCTATCTAGCATACATTTTAGAATTTATTCTCATGAATTCTGGTTACTAATTTTCCATTATACTTAATCCCAACTTGGCATTAATGAGAAAGCAGGAGTAGCATGACTTTGAAAACTATGTGAAACTAAGGTCTTTCTCTCTTGGAATAAAATCAGTTTTGTCTTTGAGTAAATTTACTTTTCTAGTTATTATTTTCTCACATACAGCTTTTGCTTATTCTTAGAAATAACTGCTAGTTTTGATTGTATGAGTAATGGTAGTAAGTCTTTAAGAAAATATTTTTAGGCTTCTATATAATTCTGATTTTTTCATTAAACTTAAGGAAGTATATGTTGTCAAAAAATTAAGATTCCAGATCTTTATATTTTAAGAGACTTTACATTCTTAATTTGGACAGTAAAATTGAGACTTAGGTGAAAATTCATATAAAACAGAGCATTATTTTATCATTGAAAGTTAATTTAAGAAATAGCAATCAAGGAAAAACAAAGTTATTTTTTCATATCCTTCTCATATTTTTAATTTATTGTGTTTTAAAAATATGTCTTCATCCCTGAAGAAATTCAAACCTATGTAGATACATTATGCTATACATTTAAGTAGTTTCCAACTGGGTTCAATTAGATTTAAATAGATGGATTATACGTAATGCTAACAGGCCACTGAACTTCTGCCTGGCTTATCAATAGTTATTTATTTATACACTTATTTATAGCTAACTTTTAGTAATAGAATATTTAAATATTGTTTCTGATTGATCTGTTAAAGGCTATGTAGAACCTAACCTGAAAGAAATACAATAGTTGAGGAAGAATGTCTGGGTGGTTCAGAATTGATTTTTAAAAAGCAATTTTTAAAAAAAGCAATTTTTAAAAAATAAAACTATGCAAAGTTGATAATTTTGGACCAAGAAGAAAATTTTCTTCAAGGATGTAATACCATAGAATGGATATCAACATCCTAGAAATAAAAGGCTGATTTCTCAAGAGGGAAGATGCCCTTCAGGTGTATGTTTGTATGGATGTTCTTAAATGTATTTATGCTTTTGGAGACAATTTGGAGACATTTTCCTATTTATATAATGATGTCATCTTAGTGCAAAGTGATGGAGAATTCAAAATAAAGTTAAAAAGAACAAAAAGAACAACTTCTTGTAGTTCAAAAATCAAAACTGTGTTATCCTTTCCTATTATTGATCGAAAGGAAATGGATAAGTTTCAAATATTTAAAGATTTTTGTGTATGACAAAAATTGGAGTGGAATTGGCATTGTTCATACATTTCTGAAATTTGTACCCTATTCTCAAACAGAAATAGCCACATGAGAGAAAAAAATAGAGGTAGTATATTCCTACAGGCATATCATAATTTTATTTGAAATAAGCCTCTTTATGTCTTTCCCTCACTTGGTCATTTTTTTCCCAGCAGTGGCCTAGACAGTTGAGTCTAGTACTCAACTCTGTTGAGTAGGAGGAGAGTCAGTGGAGTTATTTGAACCTTGGAGCACCATAGTTATTACAGATATCATTGTTTCTTGGCTATAAATGTTTGACAATAAAACACCTTTAGATGATAAGTGATTTAAAAAACAATGTGTTCAATGGGACTGCTTTCATTCAGTACCACAAATAAATATTTTTTAAAGTTCATATATGTTTATACATTGAATATTAAAACCTGACAACTTAAAAAAACTGCAGATCTTTCATTGATAAAGTAAATCAACCTGGAGACTTAAAAGTATAGAAAGCTCCAAAATTTAAAACTGTCAGATTATGTCTTCTTTGTGTAAGTCTTCTAGCTTATGGACTAAAATTTTTTAATTGAAAGAGTTTACAACACTTTAGTATTAAATCTTTCTTGACTATTCTTTAATATTTTTTATTTTAATATATATTTTTATTGTAAAGATACTGTACAAAGGGGTTACAGTTATGTAAGGTAATGAGTACATTTCCAATTGAGCATTGTTACCTCCTCCTTTGTTTTTCCCCTACCATCCTTTCCTCCCCACCTCTTCAATTTCTCCACCCCTGCCCCCAGCTGTTTGTTTTCAACATAGTGTCTTGTACATCTCATTGTTATAGTGGGTCAAAGAGATGCCTGGACAGGACAGGTAGAGTGGCCTGAGCACTCCTGGTTTTATGGTGACCACAGAGATGTTGCAGACACTGGACTTTTATTTCTAACTGCTGATGTATATAGGCCTCAAGATGCTAAGGGACAAACTTTTCTGACTTAGAGACTAGCAGCCACAGGTCAAGACAGAAACACTGAATTCTTTAGATTGCCTGGAGTATGTTTGCAGGGTATGTTGCTAGATACGAATTGACAAAAAAAAAGAATTTTTTTTTAAAAAGCAATTTTTAAAAAATAAAACTATGCAAAGTTGATCATTTTGGACCAAGAAGAAAATTTTCTTCACAGATGTAATATCATAGAATGGTATTAAGACATACATGTTTAAGACACAAGTATAAATAGAGAAGAAGAGCAATAAAGCAGTGATATGTGTATGATGTGACTCGATATAGATACCACTTAATATTTCTGTCTCCTCCTTCCTGCCATGACTGTTTTGATTTCAGTGGCTCCTCTGCGATGCGCTGCCTCTGGGACTTACCACTAAGCTGTCTGTCTGAAAGACTCCTCCGGCACCTCCGGTAGTAATCAGTTCCTCTCACTTACATTTCAAGGGAAAACTCAAGAGAGCCTGATGCCTGATTGTCAGACAAACTCTTTGTTAACTGATATCATAGGTGCCTTTTCTTTTCAACATTTATCATCATATTTATCAGGCAACACAGAAAGCCATTAAGATATACATATATAGTTATACATATATGCACATGTGTATGCATATACATGTTTGTGTGATGACACTGAGGATACTCTGTGTGTATATACAGGTGTGTATAAGTAAAAGATCACGATTCTTCTTTCTCTCAGATAATTTTTAAATGCACACAAGAATCCCCCCCACACACTGGGATGGATGCCAGGCAGAAAATTGTGACATAATTTGATATAATTCTTTTCACTGTTTTCCCTTCTAGTCTATGTGCACATATGTGTATTTCTCTGTCTACATTTTGTGTATTCTGTGCCATCTTTGTGTAAACATTATATTATTATCATGTCATTAGGAACCCAGAGAATGCCAGTGGAATTGGACATTAAGATATTTGTCAAGGGGCTAAGATGCTCTTTTTTTGGTACATATTTTTTATTGTAAAGATACTATGCAGAAGAATTACAGTTACATAAGTAAGGCAATAAGTACATTTCCTATGGAGCATTGCTACCTCCTCCTTTGTTTTTCCCCTACCATCACTTCCCTCCCCTCTTCCCCAACTCCTTCCCCCACCCCCAAAGTTGTAAAGTTCATTTTCAACATAGTCTCTTGTACATCTCATTGTTATAATGGGTCAACCTGTATCCTTATTTCATCATTTTGTTATTTCCCTTCCCCTCCTCAAATTAGAAAAATGTATATACAAGATGCAGGGCACCAGAATCAAATACAGTAAAAAACAGGGGTTATACCATGGGAGAAAAACATACAAAAGAAACAAAAAAAAATCACATAGTACATTATAAGTACATTAAAAACTACAGCAAGAAAGATTAAAAACTCTTGTGTCCATCTTGGAGTTCATTGAAAAAAGAATGGCCAGTGGACACATGAAGAAATGCTCAGCTTCTCTAGCCATAAAAGAAATGCAAATTAAAACAACATTGAGATTCTACCTCACCCCAGTTAGAATGGCTACAAACAAGAAATCTAGTAACAACAGATGCTGGAGGGGATGTGGCCAGAAGAGAACCCTACTCCATTGTTGGTGGGAGTGTAAACTTATTCAACCACTTAATTGTTCTTCTTAAATGAGGCCTTGGAGCAATGGGGGAGAGGAGATTTCCAAGAACAAATTGGAAGGTTTGATTGGAACTTGATTTAATCTAAGTGTGTAAAAGGGAGAGGAACAAGTATATTGAGGACAGATATAAATTTGAGTATGTATATGGATAAGAAGAATCCAGATGGCTCAGTGGTAGAATGCTTGCCTTGAATGCCTGAGGCCCTGGGTTTGATTCCTCAGCACCACATAAAACAAAATGAAAAAAGCCGGAAGTGGCGCTGTGGCTCAAGTGGTAGAGCGCTAGCCTTGAGCTGAAGAGCTGAGGGACAGCGCCCAGGCCCAGAGTT
>NW_012267313.1:2396558-2491204 GCF_000151885.1 Dipodomys ordii | reverse complement strand
AGGTGGCTCAGTGGTAGAGTGCATGCCTTGCATGTATGAGGCTCTGGGTTCAATTCTTCAGCACCACATAAGCAAAAAAAAAAAAAAAAAAAAAAGCTGGAAGTGGCCCTGTGGCTCAAGTGGTAGAGTGCTAGCCTTGAGATGAAGAGCTGAGGGACAGCACCCAGGCCCAGAGTTCAGGCCCCACGACCGGACCACCCCCCCCAAAAAAAAGAACTTCTCCATAGCATAAACTATGTAAGCAAATTAAGTACTTTTACCTCTTCATACTGAGTATTCATATCAAAATTTATCTTATTCTTTTTTCATTATTTTATTTCCAATAACTAATGATTTAGATATTTCTAGTCACTACATCAGGGAAAGCACTAAATGATAGTAGTTAAGCAGTGACTAACATTGTTAACAGTAAAGTTACGTCAGCACTTAAGATTGTTCTTAGAAATCAATTTTGAGTGATTATTTTCGTGTGTGTGTGTGTGTGTGTGTGTGTGTCTGTGGGTCTATGTCTGTGTGTCTGTGTGTGTATTTACTGTTGCTAGTTATGACCTTATTATTTTTTTTTGTCATGGACTGGTGATATAATGAAACCATTGAGAGATAACTTTCAAACCCTTGTGAAATTAGGAGAAAATTGCACTGATGAATTCATTGATGAATGAAAAGAAGTTGGATTATGTCAGAAAACACAAAGCCCTCTCTGGGTACCGTCATTGGCATGTGCCCATGTGTGGGGCTGCTGTCTTACCCAGCCGGAGATGTCATTGCAATTATACCACTCAGCGTGAGCCCTGCCAAATGATGCAGGCCCATAGTGATGGAATCAGCATTTACATTGGAGAGTCTTGAACATTCTTAACCCACAAATCATTCCCCCAAATTATTGCAAATATTATCATTTTGCACATAGTTCATTACATCATAAAGGGAATGTGAAAGAATAGTAAGACAAATTGATATGATCTTATCCTTTTTTGTGTTAATTTTGATAAAGAGCTGTTCATTTTTTGACTTAATATGAATAAAGACACTAAAGATTCCTCTTTGTTTTATCACTTTTTGAACTGTACTGCTTTTGAGGCCTTCTGCTTCATAGGAGATATTTCAAATAATATTTTTCTGTGTGCTTCATCTCTTGAAAAGACAGAGGAATCAATAATACTTTTCTCTTAGAAGATGCATACTAAAAATGAATCTCAAAGCGTATAAAAAGGAAGCGATGAGGCGATTACACTCTAATTGATAAGAACTATATTTTTCCAATTTACTTAAAAGCCCTTCATTTTTGCTATAAATTTCTTCTAAAATCAGGCAGGACATAGGCTATTACTAAACCATTAATTACCTTAAGTGTTAGAGTATACTTATATATATTATTCAAATTGCTTTTTTAAATCCTAATACATTGTCTGGAACTATTATACAAGATTAAATATATGCACTCAGTATAATTTAGAACAATTCAAAAATTTTAAATGTATGGATACACATTTAAACTCAGTTGGAAAGTATTCATAAGCTATATTTTGTGAGAAACTCAGATATTTTCTTGTATTTACCAAATTCGTTGTCTTTGCATTTATAGAAAACATTCTAAAATACGCCAAGAAAGCATGAAAAACAATACTAAGATACTATAAATAACTATAGTTGCTATAGTTTTTGTTGTTGTTGTTTTGTTGGTCATGGGGCTAGAACTCTGTGCTTGGGTGCTGTCCCCCAGCTCTTCAGCTCAAGGCTAGAGCTCTACCACTTGAGCTACAGTGCCACTTCTGATTTTCTAGTGGTTTATTGGAGATAAGAGGCTCATGGCCTTTCCTGCCTTGGCTGGTTTTGAACTGAGATCCTCAGATCTCAGCCTCCTGAATAGCTAGGATTACAGGCGTGAGCCACCAGTGCCTCGCTTAATAATTATATTTTTAATATGAGTGTCAGTGCTGGAGTTTGAACTCCCAACTCTTAGAGATAAATAGAAAACAAAAACTTAAACTAATTTTCACTATAACTTTTCATTCAAAACAGCAAGATTTGAAATATTCACTACTAACATTCATTTAAAGATATACTGAAATTTTCACTTGCAGAGGAAAAAAATAGTTTGCATTCAAGTATAAAAATGAGGGGGTAGGCCCAGGAGATTTAGTTTTATAGAAAGGTTCATGTTCAGTGCAATCATCTATTCTTCCACAGAGATTTTTCTTTGTTAGGTTTCTGTTGTGTCTTAGTGTTGTTTATATTTCAAACTGAAAGTTTCCCTCAGTATCTTATCCACATATTCTCTAAGGACCAAAAATTGTAAAAATAATCCAGAAAACAAGGTTTATCCCCCAATATTATTTTAGCTTGAAATTTTGAAAATGAAATATCCTTTTATTGTATTCATGGAATGTAGAGAATGATCTAACACTGAGTTTTAGAAAGGAAAAACACAAACTAATTCTTTCCAAACCCTTTTAGGATTCTATCCATACATGTAATAATACCTACTGGACTGTGAAGAAATGACAATAGAATTAGTAGCCATATTTTATTCAAAGTGTATGCCAGATGCATTTTGGAGTGTTTTATATGTACCATCTTATTTTGTCCTTACTGTAACTGTAGGAGCTGTGATTTTACTTACAGGGAAGTAACAAGCCATTAAGGTCCTTTTAAGAACAATGAATAAGTCTCAATAGATTTCATAGATTAACACCTAGAGATCATCCAGATTTTAAAAAATCAAGTTTTTTTCCTGTTCCATGGCTTTTTAAAGTAAATGTCACTTAAATTATCCATAGTCTGAACCCAAATCCATCCTTTCATACTCCTGTGTGTGTGTGTGTGTGTGTGTGTGTGTGTGTGTGTTTGAGAGCAAGAAAGAGAGTAGTAGAGGATTGTGACCATCCATTGTTGCTATACTTATAATCAGACTGGGAGAAATTATAAGCAGCTCGCCAAAGGAGTTAACCCTAGGAACAGACACCATGATAGACAATCAAGTCATGTTAAACAGGAATGACTCGGGCTTTAGCTAAAAAAAAACAAAAAAAAAACGAACAAAGAGAAAAAACAGAAACAAAAACAAACAAAAACCAAGAACTAACTTTTAGTTCTCTACAGGAATGAAAAAAAAAGTATAATGTTCATTTAATGGCACCATCTGTTCTACAGTGTAATCTAAAGCAAAAGCAATTCTTTATAAATTAAGCTTAATTTATGTAGAACACCTTAATTTTTGAGCTGCATTTATGGAGTACTTTAAGAAACTAGAAACCTGCTCTTGTTATGAAAATAATATTCATTGATTTCTCAGATTTCTTTCTTGTCTTGAGGTTTATTTTGTTATTTGATGTACAACGCCATGGATTTCATGATGTATCTTTTAGGGTAGAATTTCTTAAAGTTAATATATGCATTGTTTCCTTGCACTATGCAAGAGTACACTGGATACAATAGTAAGAGTCCTAATAGTAAGTAGTAAATATGTTCATTACCCTGCAGCAACTTGCTCTCTAGTAGGAAAAAAATAAGAAAATTACTTCAACGATTAAAAAAATACAGATCAAATCAATATTATTAAATTAATCTGGCTTCTTAACAAAATATTTTAAGTACTTTTCAAATCGACCATTGTTAAATATATCCTTGGTGTCAATTTTTTTATTTTAGTGTGAAAATACTGTACAGAGGGGTTACAATTACATGGCAAGGTAATGAGTACATTTCTTATCAAGCATTGTTGCCTCTTCCTTTGTTTCCCCTTCCCATCACCCCCATCACTCCCCTCCCCCGCACCAACATTGTAAAGTTTATTTTTGACATAACATCTTGTACATCTCATTGGTGCAATGGGTCAACCTGTATCCCTATTTAAACAATTTGTTTTTTCCCTTCCCCTCCACAAATTATACCAACATCAAATACAGTGAAAGCAGGGATTATACTGTGGGGGAGGGACATTCAAAGCAACAAAGAAATATCTTATAAATATGTTAGACACAATAGCAAGAAAGAAAAAAACATTTGAGTCCTTATCTTGGGTTTCATTTCACTTAACATCAACTTATCTGACCATTTCTGATTGTATCAGACATATACTAGTTATTGCAAATAAGGGAAACCATGGGACCTATGTTTCTTTGGGCCTGGCTTACTTCACTTAATAAAATTTTTGCCAAGTCTTCCCATTTCCTAACAAATGGGGCAATGTCATTCTTTCTGATGGAGGCATGGAATTCCATTGTGTATATATAACAAATTTTCTTGTTCCTTCATTTACCGAGTGGCATCTGGGTTGGTTCCATATGGTAAATAATGCTACAATAAACAAAGCAGACACTCTGAAAACATTACAGGATGGAATAGGAAAGACCCTAGGTCTCCTTGGCACAGGCCAAAAGAGACTCAGAAACACAACAAATCAAAGAAAGGTTGGACAAATGGGACTGAATGAAATTGCAGAGCTTCTGCATGGCAAAGGACATAGCTAGCAAGATCAATAGAAAGCCCATGGACTGGGAGAAGATCACTAGTCATACAACGGGCAAGGGTCTCATATCTAAAATATACCTGGAACTCAAAAAATTAAACCCCCCAACAACAAATCTTCAAAGAAACAACTGCCCGATAAATAAGTGGGCGAAAGACTTAAAGAGAAACTTCTCTGAAAAGGAAGTAAGAATGGCCAATAGACACATGAAGAAATGCTCAACCTCCCTAGCCATAAAACAAATGCAAATCAAAACAACATTGAGATACCACCTCACCCCAGTTAGAACGGCAAAAATCAAGAACTCTAACAACAACAGATGCTAGAGGGGATGTGGACAGAGGAGAACCTTACTGCACTGTTGATGGGAGTGTAAACTTGTTCAGCCACTTTGGGAAGCAGTATGGAGGTCCTCAAAAGACTCCACATAGAGCTCCTCTATGACCCAGCAATCCCACTTTGGGGCATTTACCTGAATGATCACAAATAAGACCACACTAAAGCTACCAACACATCAAATATTTTTTGTGTGCCTTAATTTTTGAAGTCTATTTTGCTTCTTAAGCTTTAAACAAACTAATGCTATAGTAGATTGGCTTGCAACGTTGTTTAAATCTCACAGCTAAATTCAGATATAGGATTTTATTTTGCTTGTCTGCTATATAGAGGATAACCTTCAATCAGCAAAAATTTGCAACTTACTTGTGCGCCAGCAGCTTACTGAGAGAAGATGGGAGCAGTTGATCTGTAATTCATATATTGACTCATTCATTTTTCAGCAAATCTATTCAATAAGCAATACTTATGTAGCCAGAATTATAGTAGAGGAAGATAATAATAAATATACGTAATATATAAATGATGTTAGCAGTATGTTATGAAGAAAAAAGAAGTTTCTGGATGTCTAATTTTATGTCTAATTTTAAATAAGGTGGTCAAGGAAATCAATATTAAGTTAACATAGACTATCAGTCTGAGAAAGTGTGATTGTCTGTTAGCAGAACCTTCTCAAAAGCAGAAAAGTAAATGTGAAGGCCTTACATAAGGCAAGAGATGTCTGGCATGGTTGTGTGGAGTGAATAAGAGTAGTGATGAAATAGTGGAGTGGGAGACCTTGCCCTCATACTTAGCTCATTCTCACTGGAGAGGTTTGACAACCGTGTGGAAGAGAGAAAAAGCGGGAGCAGAGTTCATCCTAGTTTACTGAATTCATTCGTTTGATAATGGCTAAGACTGAAGCAACAGCATGGTTAACTGGTTGGATTCTAAACACATTCAGGAGGGACATGGGAAAGAATTGATGGATGAAGTGAACATGAAGTGTCAAAAAGACCTCTAGAATTTGGCTTGAATGAAGAATTGTAATAATCGTTGGTGCTACTTTGCTGAGACATGGAAAAAACACCTTGAGAAACAAGTATTTGGCTCAGATTTGCAGATTTTCATTTGAGGGACTCCTTAGACAACCAACCTGAGCTCTTTGATAGGCAGTGAGAAATGACTGTAGTAGTAGTGTGCCCCCTGGAGGTTAACATTCAAACTCCCTGACTTTTCCCTGTGCCTGCTAAGTTTGAGTGAAGTGACAGTACAGCAGGGAAATAGTGGTAGTGGAAGTCCCTGTCTGGAATCTGAAGGAAAACTTCCTGCAACTCTGTCATTTTTGCATCACAATGAAAACATGGTGTCATTCTTGGGGAAAGCGCTTCATTGTTACTGTAGTGGGGAAACGTTGTTTCTCCTATCCTATTTTTTAAATTTTTAGTTACATTTATTCTTTCCACATGACGGTTTATGGACCCATATCATTGTCACATTGTGATTTAGTTCTGTCTTATTCAATCACCTTTGAACCATGGTCCTTTGGCCTGGCCCATCTGTATTTAGTTGATTATTTGATGAACATATGGGTTTGATATCTTAGAGTTTATTTTGTGTTTTAAAAAAATCTATGTACTAGAAACATTTGCTTATTCTACTTTTAACACTTCGTTAATACTGTTTCCAAATGTCCTGGTTTTTATGAACAGGTGTATAATCTCTGTCCAGGGCATAATTTCAAATTTGAGCTATGAGAGGAAGACTGCATTAAATGCCTTAGTGGAGGCACCTTTGAAAGTTTGAGAATTGAAGATAAATTTTCACATTGTCAAGCTAGACAAACTTCCCCTATAAGGAAAATATATTTTTCATTGGACTTTAAAGCATTTCAATAGGGGATCTTCAAGCAAAGTTATATTTTAATTACAATTGTAATTTAATTAATGGGATGAAACATACAATAGTACTTACACTGAGCAATTTTACATCCACTTTATATTGGCAGGAGACCAGGGTACTAAGAAAGTAACTGAATTAATGTGAACACTATGTAGATCTTTGGGTATAGCACAAGAGATTTTACTGCATTTGTTCAACATTAAGAAACCTCATTTTGGTTTTTTTGGGTTTTTGTTGTTGTTGTTGTTGTTGCTTTGGACCCGAGGCTTGAACTCTAGGCTTGGGTGCTGTCCCTATGCTCTTCAGGTCAAGGCCAGCGCTCTAACACTTGAGCCACAGCTCCACTTCTGGTTTTCTGTTGGTTAATTGGGGATAAGGTTCTCACAGACTTTCCTGCCCGGGCTGGCGTTGAACCTCCATCCTCAGATCTCAGCCTCCTGAGTAGTTAGGATTACAGCATGAGCCACGGGTGCCTGGCCACCAAAATTTTTTTGAATGAATGAGTTATATAATTGGAATTGCATTTTGGAAAATCTAGATGAAGAATGTTCTTCAAACCTTGTCAAGAGCAAGAACTCCTAATTGTTAAGTGACAGAAAATTAGAACTTGAATTAAAGAGAAAGACAAAGCAAGAATAGGGGTCTTATGAAAAGGATGTATTAAATAGATTAGGCAACCAAAGTGCTATTATGAGAAGACAGGAGAACAAGAGATGTCTTTAAGTTTTCTTTTGAGGGAATAAAGCCTTTATGAGAAGCTGAAAGATGAGAAGGAGGCACTCAGGAAAACACCGGGAATGTTGTTTACACTGATGTTGTATGTTAGCATCTGTATGGAAATCCACAGGCTGTTTGATATCAGAACCAGGATGCAAGCCATGAGAGAAGTGGTGATACAGATTTGAATGTGGAAAGCATGTTATCACTAAAATAACATATATCCAGAGCAAACAAAGTAATTCCCTAGTGCTTTTACACTTCACACTGCCTTCTTTGTTTACAGTTCTTCCTCAAACATCTGTAATGATTAGGGAATTCTGCATAATATTTCAAAGAGTTATTTTGCTTGTAGAATCAAAGAAAAGCAGTTTTCTGGGTTGCCAGTTTTTGTATATTCTCAATAATCTTTGCTTTCCTGTGTAACCATTTGAAGATATTATTAGATATTCATAGAAATTATCTTCACCAGATGCCATGCATAAAATAGCTAATGATATATATGTTGTTTGTTTACATACATAAAGTGGATTTACCTTTCTGTCAAGGCTCATTCATATAAGCACACTGGAACATGGGACTAGCCTTACTGTGCAATTGCATGTCTTGGGGGTAGTCCAAGCTCTAAACGATACTGTTGAATGTTTTTCCAAAAGCAAGTGAATAGAGTTTAATGGTCCATATTAAGATGAAACACCTCTAATTTATTTCTGGTGTATCAATCATCAAATATAGAACTTGCATATCGGGAATAATTTGAGTAGTGAAAGAAATTTCAAGGAAAAGCTAAAATAATATTCAGAAATCCATAATAGGAAAAGGGGGAAAAGATTTTGAAATTGATAATTAGCTTTCTGTAATATTTATTGAAGTGTAGATTCTGATTAAGTTTTTCTGGAAAGCCTCAGACATTAAAATAGTGGACATAAAGTATATAGTGGTATTTGAATGGTTTTTAAGGTAACTATATTCATAACTCAGATTTTGTTGTAATTTCTATAATCCCTACATTACTTACTTTCTTTAAAATAGCAATATTTATTCTTCTAGAAATTAAAATGGAAGTCATTATTCCTTTATCTCAAAAGAGATTGTGAGTCTTCAGTTTTAATATGGGCTCCAATTTGCCAGGTAGAAGTTAAGGAGTTCATTATTTTCTCTGTCAATTTCCTCGTTTACAAATGAGCTGAAGCAATTAATCCTTGAAAGTTGCCTGTATTAATTATAGTGTTAGGCAGGTTTCCTTGCAGTTTTGTAATTCTTTTTGTCACATTTTCACTGTGTTTACTATCTCATCTTGATGCTTGTTGACATGCTGATTCATGTTTTAGTGCAGTAGATGGGTTTTATTCATCTTTAGGAGCCAGTAGGAAGAGGTCACCTATAATCACACCAGCATTTCTAGTATGTGCAGGCCATATATCTCCTTTTAATTTAATCTCTGAAAAAATGTACAGGGATTTCTGCCTCTAAGCTCTACAAATCGATAAAATTTATAATCAAGGCTGTCTAATCTCTAAACCTAATATAAAACTTCACCACTATTGATTATGTGTGAAGGATCCGCAAGCTGTTAATCATGCATGAAAACATAGAATAAATGGTAGCTTCAGCAAAGGAAATGAACAAATAATCATCAGCCCTCCATTCCTTCTTTCTTTCTATTTCACTGAAGCAAGCATGTTACAAGAGACTTGCATTTTGTGAAATCAAATGAATGTGGTAAAGTGTATTAATAGCCAGGATCACTTTTGAAACTTAGGTATGATACCATACTTCTATTATACTTTAGAAGTTATCTATTTTCTCCAGATACAAAATTGAAAGAAATCTGGCCTTTTTAAATAAGTTTCTAGAAGGAATAAAACACAGTGTAAGTTGTGTTTCCAAAACATTATAATTATTCTTGGGAACAAAATGTGCGGTAAATACTTTGAATTTTGTTTTATAACATAGCTCTTACAATTAATTTTTTGTTGAGGTCATGTGTTTTCCATGTTATAGTATACACCCCTCTCTTAAATTGTGCCTATCAACATTGCACTAATATATTTTTAAATGATTTTCCACATTCGAACTGACTCATTTATTGAAGGTCAGATGCAGAATATTTATAGAAGACACCTGTGGTTGAAAGTGTACTTTTAGTCATGTCTGGATAAGAATACATATGTAAGTGTATTTTCTGTCAGTCTTACTTATAAATAAAGAAATTTGTACCACAATGTAGACTGACCTTCCTATACTTCTCCAAGCTCATGTTAACCTCCAAAATTTAAATATTTTAGCAAGTAGCATGTTACAGAGGTGGACTAAGTTACTTGTAACCTGCTATCCCAATTATTATTCCTCTAAATGAAGTGTTGATGTGTCTTATCACTCAGAGGAATTGTTATTTTTCTAGTATTTATTACTCTCTGTTGGAACATAATGAAGAAATTAACTTGCCCTCAAAAAGCCTTCAGGTAACAAAGCCAACCTGCCCTGATTTGAAAGTCATTTCTTTAGAGCACGTTCTCTCCCACAATGGTATCTGGCACATGTCATGCTCTTAATAAATATTTCCTATCATCAAAAACAGATTACTACATAGGCCTGTGACAGCTCCATACAACCCAGTACTGGAGAAATGAAATTCTCCAGTTAGGGTCCTTTTTGTGTTAATGTATCACTGTTAGAATCGTTACTATAATATTAAGTTAACATATTAAATAAGAAGAGTAAGCGTGAATGTTTTAGTCTCCTCTGTGGCACAATGAAAATGTGTATTGAGTAACTTCTGGGCTGATTGGCTAGAAACTGCCAATGATCTTGGCAGCTGACAGTTCTGCTAGGGGATAACTATTTGTTGATTGAGTTGGCCTCCACTGATACAGTTCTGGAAACTGGACTCCACTGTTACTTGATGTTTAGAAGGTCTGTGAGCAAAACACAGGACTTTGGGAGATACTAGCTGACATCTAGGATATCCCCACTTTCACTGCATTCTGTTGAACAAAACAAATCACACAATGTAAGGTTCAGATCGATGGATGAGAAACAGACACTGTATGTGAGGAACTGCACAGTGCCAGGGCAAACAGTGAGAAAAAAAGGCTTGGGTTATCATGACAAATCCTACAGAAGAAACTGGGATTGCAGGCTAAAGTTTCATTAGATTTTTTTAACATGTTACATGTTGAAAGTCTGTATTGTTCCTAAAGTACAAGTTTTCAAGATAATACGATGAGGCCAATCATTGTACTTGGCTTACATAATATTTGTCACCTTTTTCAGAGTAGTGTAAAAGCTAGGTAATTTATCTTCTATAAGTAATAAAGAAAGCCTTGAAGTCCTTTTAGAATGTTGTCATTGCTTTATACAGCTCTCCCAAAGTCACCTTAGTTTTTACACTGCACATTATGCAGCAGTGTTTTACATATCATTTTAAGGTTTATATGCAAATCATTCTACTTTTTTGTCTGTGATTTTTCCTATTGTTATAAAAGTGAATGAAAAAATAAAGCTTGTTTCTCTGAGTGTTATTCTCTTAGCTCTGTAAATTAAGAAAATTTGTTCTTTGTATGTTCTGTTTCCTCCAGGATTAGAGTTAACCATAGAAATTCATTTATTTGGGGGTGATTTAGCTCATGCCTATCATATATAATGTCAGGGATGAATGAACAGTGAAATCACTATGTATATGTTTTTCATTTATTTTTTTATTGTGAAAATACTGTACAGAAGGCTTACAATTACATGGGCAAGAGAATGAGTACATTTCTTATCAAGCATTGTAGCCTCCTCCTTTGTTTCCCTTTCCCATCCCTTCCCATCCTCCCCCACTATGTATATATTTTTATCCAACACGTTCTAATATTGTTACATAAAATATAAGTGAAGAAAAATCATTAAGAAGTTCACAAATACTCAGTCACCCACATTTTGAGAATTAAATCTCCCAACAAGAACCACAGGGGTATTTGTTTATTGGAAAAGTAATCACTTTGTCTTTTCATTATTATTACTACTATTCATGCTACTTTGGTAACAAGCAAATGCCTTGTCATTGTAGAGAAGATCCCAGTGTTCATTTCATTATGATTATCCTCTGAGCTTGGGAAGACTAGAGAACAGTGGCAATGACTTGCTTTGGCTTAATGCGATAATGTGCTTAGGGTGGTTCTGATGGCATTGAGTAAATATTATTGGGACTCTGCAGGAGAGCAAAAGAGATTCATGTACCCTCTGTCACTGTATATCCCCTGAGTGCAAACATGTCACTTCAGCCACTCAGCCAGAAAGCCAACAGAACTGACAGTTGGCTTGTGATTATTCCTGGTCCTGAGGCTCTCTCCTGTTACAGCCCTAATCAAGTCGTCTCTTCAACTTACCATTAACTCAATTTGACCCATGGGAGCAGAGATGAAATCATTTTTTTTGCATTACTAATGATGCTGTAGCATGGAAAAGATGTGAGATGCAAGACCTTGATTATATTCCAACCTTACTAGGAATAAAAGGGAACAAAAATTCAATAGCTCTAAAGGTAAAAGTTTAAAAAATCTTACTTTTTTTCCTTAAGAGGTGATAACATTTCTTTCATTCATTCATTTAATTATTCATTTCTATTTAAAATTCACTTATGTTCTGAAATTTTATCTCAGTTCTTTGGTATTTCACACTAGCAAATATTTTCTCTGGCAAGTCAGAGAATTAACTTTTCTTCTGTTTGTTTCAATAAGTGGACTAGAAATTCTGTCTGGCAGTCAGCTTCTAAGATTTCTGATGAAAAGACAGCCAGGAGCAAGAAGCTACTGTCATGCTTCAGTGTTCTTAGTTTGTGTACAAGATCTTTCTTTCTTTTTTTTTTTTTTTTTTTTGCCTAGGCATGGGCTTTGGGATAACTTCTGTTTTTCTCTGACTGACAGCTGGATAATAAGCTTCATCATTAAAAAACTGATTCTAGGGAAATACGATCACTGCCCTCCATCTCTTGTAGCTGCTAAGGCTTTTGTTTTCACAACTCCTTCAGAATAACTGGAGATTATCACTACAAAAGGACATGAATATTGACCTGTCATGGCATGTGTTGTTATCAAGTTCCAAAGAAACAGAATTCCCTTTTATCTACTATCTTGAACTACTTAATAAATCTTGATGTCGAGAGATGCCTCAAAGTCAACCAGTCCTAGGTGTCCATGTTGCTTTTACTTTTACCAACTCCTAGAGAATTACCTAGTGGTTCTTCATTTGGTCTTATTAAGTTGGGTTCAATATTAATTCTATAAATTATTACAGACATAAATTCCCACGCTTAATCTGTTGAGAATTTCAGTGAAGGCAGAAACATATTGCTTTTAAACCTGCTAATTATGTAATTATGGCTACAGATTTTATTCCATCTGATTTATGGTATCCTTTCTCAAACCGGTAATAGGTGGATGGTTAAAAAAAATCTACAAAGAGACGGAAACATTGCTATACCTTGTTGTTCCATATTTAGCTGTGAAGATAAAACTAATGGTTAACATTTCCTGTTCCATTTTTAAAAATTAAGTAAGCATTTTCATAGAATTTATTGGAAATGAATGAATGAGAATTTTGTGATGTTATACATCTGTCTACTGGGTACATAATAAGAGAGATTGACATTTATCAACTAAAGAGTAGAATAAAATAGGATGGATTTTGCTTCTGCTTCTTTTTCAGCTGCCTCTTCGTATTCTCTCTGCCTGCACCTCTTTTCTCCAAGCCTGTATATCAAAATGAATGAAATTTTAAGCTTTCTTAATTCCTCTGCTCTGCTCCTATGTCACAGATTTTATCCTGTCTTTACTTCTTGATTGATGATTTAGGAGAAAGAGTTGGATCAGTAAATCCATTGTAAAAGAAAAAGGAAAGTTTGATTGTTCCTTTTACCACCTTAACTTTAACAAGTTCCTGACTCACTAATCTGTAATCTGAAACTAACCCTTATCTATATTCTCCATCTTATATGGCTTACAATTATTATACAAAGAAACTATTTTGATATATTTTACCAAGTAGATATTTCCATGCTCCTCAGGTTGAATTCTTACTTTCCGTTAAGCAATCCTTTTATTCCTTACTATCTGTCTGTCCCCCTGCACACACACCAAACACACATACATATACACATACACACACACACACACACATACACACACACACACACACCCCACAGAACTATATTGAGATTATAGTTCTATAAAAAAATATCCTGTGTTTGGTTCAGTTAGAATACGAATACCAAAACTTAAATCATATAATAGAAACAAATTTCGCAATACACCAAGTTTGGAAGTGGTTTAATAAAGGCAAAATCTAAGGTGAAATCAGAACTAGAAGTGAATTTCAAGAGCATTCTGGATGAGCATTTTAACACTAACCCTTCACAGAATTTCCCGGTTATTAGTGCAGACACATATTTTACAGTGTCAACACTTTTCTTTTAATCCTGTGACATAATCTCTTATTTGTATTTTACAAAGAAGAGTCAAAGAAGTTACGTTTCTGTGAAGAGGGGTATTTTGTTTTTGTGTTCCACTTGTGAAAATGATTTTAAACTTTCAACCCTTGTTTAGTATTTGTATTCCTGGTTTATCTAGAATCATCAACTAATTTGTAAATGTAATATTATTCTTGGCAATTTGTTTCAACATCTTGAGCCTCAAAACAAGGTTGACAAATATTTATTTATGGGATCATGTTAACCAAACTCAATTCTGGGGGCCAAGATAAAATAAAGACTTTAAAAATAAAGCATGGGCTGGGAAGGTAGCTCAATGGTAAAGTGCTTGGATTGCATGCATGAGGCCCTGGGTTTGATTCTTCAGCACATCATAAGCAGAAAAAGCCAGAAGTGGTACAGTGCTAGCCTTGAACTGAAGAGCTGAGGGACAGCGCCCAGGCCCAGAATTCAGGCCCCATGACCGACAAAAATAAATAAATAAAAATAAATAAAAATAAAGCATCTAACCATTAACTAACATTATTTTTCATATCACCCATAGATAGACTACATGCATTTGATGAGCGCTTTTGTCCTTACACAATATGAGAAACACCTATAATGTAGCAATGGAACTATAAACATGATCCGGTCATAAATCTAGCAGATCATATTTCTTAGAGATCAAAAATGCCCAGTCAAAATGAGAGTAAATAAAGTATTTAATCATATGCTAGAGCAAAATGAATTCGTTGTGTGTGTCCAAAAGGATCAGGTGTGGTTGCATTTCTTATCCTTTTCTTCTTTCTCTGTTGTCTTCCCTGTTGCTGTTCTTCCTCATCTGAGAATCAAGGTTCAAAGCCAGCCCAGTCAGGAAAGTCCCTGACACTCTTATCTCCAATAAACCACCAAAAAACTGGGAGTGTTGCTGTGGCTCAAGGGGCTGAAGACCTGAGGGACAGCACCCAGGCCCTGAGTTCAAGCCCCACGACCAACAAAATACAAAACATAACAAACAAGCAAACAAAAATGCTTCCTTAGCTACATAGTGAAACCCATTTCAACAAAATGAAACAGAAAGTGAATAAATAAGAAATAAGAAAAATAAGTGTCAAATACTAAGTGTAACTCTCCATGTTAGCAACAACAGAGCATCTTAGAGCATTTATCCAGTCCATGAGGAAAAATGTCAATATATGAATTGTAAATTACACAGATTTGTTGAAAAATTTTAGCTTAGAAAAGCATCTCCTCACAGTTTTTTAAAACTTAAATTAAAAATGTGTTGGTCACTGAAATTATGGTAGTATATTATGCATATATTTGTAGGATTAAATTAAGCTACTTCTTAGTGTTAAGTAAAATATTTTAGTATAGTTCACTATGCATGCCAAAGTAAACATTTAAATTAAAAACATTCTGAAAACGAGCCCTATGGATTTTTATATAATGGTAAAAATATATTTTTTACCAAGTCCTAAATATGGGAATTCAGAGCTACACTCTCTTCCTTTAGAGCATGTAAGCTGTCTAGTTATGATTTAAAATTGTATTTGGCTATGGAATTAATATTGAGACAAAAATAAGACCAGATGAAAGCACAGAACTACAGAAATTCATAGAATGGGAAGTCATCAGATTCAAAATGAGGCATCTACAAAAACAAGTCTCAAATACTAGACCTAAACAGCTCTACATGAGGGGTAAATAAATGTTTTTAGCATTTTCTTTCACTGTTGTTTATTCATGTCCTCCAGGTATTTTTCTGGCAATGCTTACTTTTTCATACCAGAAACAAGTGAAGAATAATTTTTAGAATAAAATATAGTTCAACTTGACCTTAGCCCTAAAGGGCATCTTCTCTGGCAAATTTCAGTATTCTTCCAGCTACAGTCATTGAGTGAAGAGTAGAAACAGACTCAGTCCATTTTGAAAATATAATTTATTCATTTACCAAGTGAGGAAACTGTTAACATAGAATTAGATGTCCAAATTTATTTAAATCATTAGAAAGCTACATTTTTTCTCTCATCTGTTTGCCTAAGGTAGCACACAGAAGAAAAGAAAAATAAAGAGACAGGAGAGTTGTAAGTTTGGAAAACAACATTTAAACCCTACGCCTAAGCATCAACCAAAGGTTAATTCCCCATGTGTGCAAATGAGTTTTGAATTATTGACATTTTAAATGAAATACCTACAGAAATGGTTTAAGATCTCATATTAAAATCATTGAACTGACTTCCTAATTTAGGTTTTACCATCTGTGTAGCATACTAATTATTTTCACAGAATTGAAATTTTTATTCTTAAAATAAAGATGTATAAAAACACCTAAATTTTGGACTTTGGTGGATTCTTTTTTTCCTCCATTACTGATGGGGGGAAACATAATTGTTCAACTATCTTTAGTGACTTTACCAAGGCTGCAGTTACAGTGTGTGTTACTCTGTGTGTGCGCACATGCGTGCATGCGAGCTTGTGTGTTTATTAACTGTGTAGAGTTTTTCATGGCCATGATTTTCATAGAGTAATATTCTGATACAGTTAGATGATTAAAGGTAGTCTTGCCTGAGTAAAGAATGTACCTAGGAATTGATGGATGGACTCCAGTCTTTAGAGTGTTCCATCTTAAATGGCATTTCATCTCCTAATTTTGGTTTGGGTGACAGTGAATGGATTGTTAGGATTGTGTGTTTTCTAGAAAAAAGTCAAAAAAGGACCAAGAAAAAAGGAAGACAGTATTAATGCCCACATGTGTTCTTGTAATTTTTCTTATTTTTTTTGCTTTGATGAACAACATCATTACTGAAATAATTAATGTTAATTAATAGCTGTGTCATTTTTTGTAAATGGTAGCTTAGTGTTACAATTAGACTAATTACTGTACACCATAGCATAGTGACATGACAAATCATAGAGCAGAACACATTGACTCTTATCCATTGTGATATATGAGCTAACCCACTTGCTGCCTAACAACAACAGTAGAATCAGAAAAGGAAAGGAAATGAGCAGGAACAAGAGCAGCAGTCAGAGCTGCACTGTGACAACATTTCTAAGTTTTCATTTTTTCCGCCACGTTCTTGAGTATTAGGAGTTGTCTTTTTTTACTTAATTATTTAACTTCTTTCCACATTGATAAATCATAGTCTTGAATGAAAACTTTCAAGAATAAGATTATGAGTAAGCAAAACATAAACAACAAAGCAACAATGCTTGATAAGAAATGTACTCATTATCTTGCCCATGTAATTGTAACCCCTCTGTACAGTATTTTCACAATAATTTTTTTTTAAAAAGCATGGCTCCCACATCCACATTTCTCTGGGTTTGCGCATGCTAGGTGTTTGATTTTGTTTTGTTTATTTTCCCAAGATAATTATGGCAAAATGTACAACTTTCTATTACTTTACTTTTCAGAACCTATGAGAACCCCAAAGACGTTAAAGATTGCAGAGATACAGGCAAGACGGATTGCTGTGGACTGGGAGTCCTTGGGTTACAATATCACTCGGTGCCACACTTTCAATGTCACTATCTGCTATCATTACTTTCGTGGTCACAATGAGAGCAAGGCAGACTGTTTGGACATGGACCCCAAAGCCCCTCAACATGTCGTCAGCCATCTTCCACCATATACAAATGTCAGCCTCAAGATGATACTCACCAATCCGGAAGGAAGGAAGGAGAGTGAAGAGACCATCATCCAAACTGATGAAGATTGTGAGTTCCAATTTTCTTATTATGTACGGCACTAATGTAATTTCTTAACAGTTTCCTTACCCTTCCTACTAAGCTGAAATAATGCTAAATTACCTTAATACAGTTATTTTGCATAGTGTTTTCCTCTAACAATTTTTTTTCTTCTGAGAAGTATCCAAATATTCAATGAAATGTACCTCTGTTTTCTTTTAAGCAATGATATAGGAGTAGCAACTGAAGTTTTCCATAGCAAGTGTTTAAAAAAAGAAAATGTTTTATTATCTATGTCATTACAACAGTGACCTATGATAAAATTAACTTCCATACAAAAATTAGTCTTTTATGTTTTAAAAATCAATATTATCTATATTTTTATGGTAAAGATACTGTACAGAGGAGTTAGTTACATGAATGAATAAGGTAATGAGCACATTTCCTATCAAGCATTGTTACCTCCTCCTTTGTTTTTTCCCTACCATCCCTTCCCTCCCCACCTCCCTATATTTTGTTTTAAACTACTACTTGAAAGTATTTACTCAGTCCATTTAGTTTTAGATAGTATATAGTATAGTGTGAGTCCAAATATAGAAGACGACACTTATTACTTACTAGCATTGCGTTATCATCTTTATATCTCATCACTATCCAAGTAACAGAAGTCTACATTGTTCAGTTCTGTGTCATTCCGAAATAATCAAATTGTAAAAACAAATATTTATACTAATATTTAAAAACACATTCACCAGCTTTACAGTATAATGTATCATTACCGTAAATATGGACATATTACCTAGCCTAACAATTTATTTATTTAAATAGTCTACATAAAGCAATATTTTAAGATTAATAATAATACATTTTGGTTTCATTTTGAAAAAAAAAATTTTTTTTGCAGTGCTGAGGACCAAGCTCAGGACCTTGCACTTGCCAGCAATTGCTCTTCCACTGAGCTATATCCTCAAGCCCTCATTTCCACATTTTATCATTAAAGGCTGGCATGCTGTGATTAAAAATGTTTGCATTCATGTGTCCTCTGTAATTTCTCTCCCCTCTCTATCCAAATTTCTTATCCATCTATGAAGTAGTTAATGGAAATAATCCCTGAAGTTCCATGATCTTCCAAAATTCTCATTGCATTGCTTGCTTGATGGGAAGGCTCCATAGGGATAGGGAGGAAACGGTGTAGTTTAAAAGGAGATCTTTGCAACTTCCCTCAGGT
The DNA here is from genome assembly GCF_000151885.1 of Dipodomys ordii. NCBI lineage: Eukaryota > Metazoa > Chordata > Mammalia > Rodentia > Heteromyidae > Dipodomys > Dipodomys ordii. The sequence goes on along the minus strand of NW_012267313.1, from coordinate 2,472,424 downwards.
TCTAAATTTTAGACTCAGTTGTATTATTTGGTGCCTACCAAAGCATGAGGTTGCCATAAAATAGGCTAATAACACATAGTTTATGAGAATTCTCATTATTTCAGAGTTCTCCTACTCTGAGAAGTGGAAATACCTTTGTTTTCTTGTCCTGATGCTTCATTGTAAAACAAACAAGATAAGGTAGAAGTGAGAGCCTTTTGATTAGCTATAGTTCAGAATTTGTAGTTAGCAGGTTTCATAGGACCCATTCTTACATATTAAAATTTCAGAGAATAAACCTAAGATTTATTTGATAAATATACGTTTGATATAGCGTTCACCAAACTTGAACTATCTCTGATATTATTCTTGAACTCTTTCAAGCCAAAATGTCAATGGTATTTGACAAACCTCTATTGACACTTGAAAATTCTTCTGTCCCTCTTCCTCACACACACACACACACACACATGTACCACTTAACCCATGTTTATGCAAAAAGAATGGCTAAAGGTAATTGGTTCATAGGTAAATAGAAGTAAGAAATGTTAGTGTGTATTCAAACACTAAATATCTGTATCGTATAATCTGGGATAAATGTTCCAATGACTGTCAGACTAGAAATATTTAAATTATAGTTTTAGTAATATAGATACTTTCACTTGGCTTTTTTCCTACTTTAAAATGTTTAAACCTTCATTTCTTAATTGATAACTGTAGAAAATTCCACCTGAATTTGGTGGTGAAGAGGATAGCCAATCACCCTTTAGTAATACACTTTATGTTGGTTATGCACTTTGATATGGATTATTCATCTGCTCTTTTCCTCACAAAAGAATGCATTAAGGCTTTTTTTTAAATGTATTTCTTTAGCATATAGAAAGGCTTGTTAATAACCAGAATATGAAATTGCTATGCAATATTACTCTAAGTTAAGTTCTTGTGATATTTACTATATCCAGAATTAGTTTAGTAAGAAAAATGGCTATTTCTACTAATATTAATATTATTTTCAGACCCTAGTTTTAATATGTGCTTTTGGAATATTTTACTGGTTTTAATGACATTAAGGTTCATGTTATTATTTCATATTATGATCACAAAATAACCCCTCTACTCTGACTGATAACGTTTCTTCTTGCTCTTTTTTCTGCCACATATAATATCTAGTGATTGACGTACAAACTTTTATGAGGGATTTGTAAGTATCTCCGTTTCTACACAGAATGCTTAATATTATGAACATTAGGACATAGCAAGAAGAAAAATATCTAAATCATGACCCAGTGTTGAGAAGATCAGTGATTATGATGATCTGATGAAGGCAGTCTTACTAAATTATTGCTGCCCTATATACATAGAAAAAGAATAAATTATCAACCATCCAATAAGAGGATGTAATTATATGAACAGAATACTGGAACATCCATAAATCTTCAGAGCAAGCTAGAATAATTTCCCACAAGAACCCTAAGGTGGAATTTATATTTAATTTATTGCACACATTTTTTCATACATGAACAGAATTTTTCACATGACTTTTTTTGTTTTCATTTTTAATTCCCACCTTCATACAAATCAATATTATAACATTAGCTTGGCAGAAAAGCTTGATTGGGAACAATTTTGACAATAGAAAGCTCTTTTTATAAATACATTTATCACATTTTAAAGGTGAAAATGCTTGTTTAATTTAGCCCCCCACCCAACCCACCCATGCTTCATTTTTCCTTTCTTTTTTTCCATTTTGTAAGTTGCCTTTTAAAAGAGTTTGTTATACGTTAAAAAAAAAAAAGTAGCTGAAGCAGCTCTCTTCTAAATCACAAGCATGGGAACAAAAGTCAGCATTCTGTCTCCATTACAAATTGTTGATGTGGAAATGTGAAGTGATGTCCCTTGAAGTCTGTAGAGGCTGTGACAAGGCTTTCTTTAGTAACTATGTGCTGCATGCACACATGAAATCTTAAGTAGATGGAGATATATTCTGTGAACACAACTCCCTGCAAAAGAACAAAACTAAGGAATATAATTGGCCTGTACTACATCTCATCCCTATCTCTGTGTGTGTGTGTGTGTGTGTGTGTGTGTGTGTGAATGTGTTGTAGCCCAGTGAAGTATAGGCCTTGTTTTCATTTACTCTTCCCTGTCCAAGGAAAGATCAATAGAATGGCATGTTTTATTTGTAATTTCTCCCACACTTTCCATCTCCAAGATGTGACCAATGGATAAGTGAAGTGGATTCCATCCTCATGGTATTATTACATGTGTGTAAAGAACATAGATATATAAAACTTATAGAGAAGCTTTCCAATTATTTTCAACGCAGCATGGAACAAGCATTTTAAAAAATTGCTAATTGTGCACTGTTTTAAACACACCCATGACACATTGCAGGCCAAAAGGTGTTAGGTGAACATAAGCAGTTATAAATATAACATCATCATGTAAACATCTCCCCACTGTTTTGGATTTTGTCCCTGCCTCCTTATCGCCTTCTGTGAATGATAGGTAAAGAACGGTCATTTCCTTAGTTACTGTGATGTGCTGCATCATTTGGTAGAAGAGAAACAACAGGCCTTCCCTATGCACCACACATTGTGCAGCACGGAGATGAGGCCAAAGATGACTTTAGCTGACAAATACAGGGACACTCCTCTTCTAAATTCAGTGCTGGTATCTTTTCTCTTAGCTGTGGGTTTCCTTCCTCTGTGAATTTATTATTCATGTTCCAAATTATGTTGCCCGTCTCAGAGGTCATAACATCATTCATAGTCTCCTTGTAGATTGAAATAAATCTTATTCTTGTGACACATCACTCAGAATTTCTTGATGCTGTAGCCAAGAAGCAATGCATTTCCTTTGATCCAGTGATTTTTAATTTATTTCAGTCCTCACAAAATTGCTCTATACTTTGGAATGGCATTTCCAGATAATGTCATGTGTGAAGTTCACTGAAACGTTAGATTAAGGGAAAATATTAATTAAAAAACATACTTGCCCAATATTGGTTGGTATTTTCAAAAGGAAGCAAGTTTTTAAGCCAAGAATGTTCTGTTGTGAATAAATGGTAAAGTGTTATCAGAAGTAGAATTTGGTCAATTGTGTGAATAAAGAGCTAAGTATTATATACGTTTATGTTATATATATATATATCCATATATGTAATATGAACTAAGATGAAATATAAACAACTTAAGTGGAATGCGTAAAAGGAAAAGGCACAATAGTAGAACTATGTTGAATATTTTGCAACCAGAAGATGGCAGCTCATTCAGAATGATATAATAAGAAACAATAAGATTTGCAGTTACATGACATTTGCAAGTAAGGAGTAAGGAGTCCAATGATAGCTACTCACAACTTATTAAAAAGTATTGGGTTCAGAAATAAGGAATCAAGGGACCAAGGGTGTGATTCATTGCAAGAGCATTTGCCTACCACATAAACAAACAAAATCATTTTTTAACAGATCATTGAATTCCATACCAATATGACATTATAAGCTGGTTTGATTCCTAGCAAAGACATTTGAATATATCCATCTTAAATAACTTTAAAAAATATAATAATCATCACTATCTTTTTAATTGTACAAAAGTATAGCTATAAATGCCTGGATGATTATTAATGGGCATCTCAATCTAATGCTATGTGTTTTGGCTTTTGAGTCCTAACAGTGTTAATTATTAGTAGTATTCATTATTTTATGAACTTTGTTTATGGAGACTCTTTAGGGGATTATCATAATCTTCAAAAAATCTTTCAGGGAGCTATAGCTCTGTTCTGGAAATAAATTACAAATAAGATCTTCATGTTATTAGATTTATACAACCGAGAAAACTAGACTGTATAATTTATGTAACTCTCTAAGGTGATAGAATATTCTTTTGAATAAAAATAACCTTACTTTATTTTCTGTTTTACACTCTTATGGAATAATTTTAAGTTCCCATATATCTGAGCAAAGTTAGACGGCTGGTCTTATAGACTTTTTTGCTGTTCAAAACTCACTTGCTTTTATTTCAAATTTTGTTTATGTACTTCACATGATGTTCTTTTTCTACTTCTTCTGGAACCATTCTTATAACTGAAAATGCATATATTTATAGTGCCTGGCCCTGTTCCAATCAAATCTCTCCAAGGAACATCCTTTGAAAACAAGATTTTCTTGAACTGGAAAGAGCCTTTGGACCCAAATGGAATCATCACACAATATGAGGTACTGAGAGACAAAGAAGTTAATTTAAATGTGGAAAAAGGAATGATGGAAGCGGGGGGGAAATAGAGGGAAATAATGGAAAAGAAAGTCATAAGGATTGGGATATTAAAATATTACTTTTTCTTTGCTTTAGTTTATAAATTATTTGATTTCAAAAATGTTTCACAAACTCTAAATTTTCCTTTTATAAAATTAAGAAAATCATATTAGGAGATACCACTATTGTCGGTTATTTCAGGGTAAGGAATTGATATCTGAAAAAGAAACTTAGATTATAAAGTTATTTCAGAGTTGCAATTTTGATTACAAATCACTATGTTTTGAAATATAAAAAGCTAAAGAGAAGAAAGGGAGAATATATTTAATTGCATAATTATACAGTCTGTTCTTGCATAGTTAGTATTGATTATAGCATATAAATTTTTAAATTTCTAGTTGCTACAGAATGAATCGAAGAAATGAGACCTCTAGTTTGATATTGCTATTTTGCATGTTTAAATGCTACTTTGTTTCAGTAAATAAACATCAAATTTTGTACATATGATTAAGTATATCACTTTATTTTTTGATGTTTTTGATAGAAAATATGTATATATATATTTGTCTAGTCAGTATATCTCTAGGATAGCTGTAGAGGATATGTAGACAGACAGATAAACAGAACTATAAAAATAACCATGCAAAATTAGAAGGAAAGAGTAGAAAAATTTATAATTGACTCAACAAAGTTGTATTGTGTAATATTTTATTCAGCTAGAGGTTTGTTTTTGTTTTACTTCTTTACAATTTACTAGGACTTCCTTCTACCAGCTACATAATGGAATATGTATTTTCTACAACAGGTCAGTTATAGCAGCATAAGATCATTTGATCCTGCAGTACCAGTGGCTGGTCCTCCCCAGACTGTATCAAACTTGTGGAATAGTACACATCATGTATTTATGCATCTCCACCCTGGAACCACCTACCAATTTTTTATCCGAGCCAGCACAGTCAAGGGCTTTGGGCCAGCCACAGCCATCAATGTGACAACAAATATCTCAGGTATGCAAATGAAGGAAGTAAAAAGAGGATTGGTTTTGCTCTTGATTTAAATAGTATGGGCATGGAGAATCACATACATACTGTGTGGTACTCACTTTGTTTATTCTATATTTAATAAAATTTTGCATGATGGAAAGCACTTCAAAGGAACCATATAAACTAAAAATTACTGTTGGTTATACTTCTCAATTTAATTGACAGTAATCTTTTCAAAAATTGCAATATACCTTTTAAAAATATTTCTGAAGTTCATTATAGCGAATAATAGTCTTTTATTTTGTAAGGATTCAGCGATTACCATGGTATTTGATCTCTGCTATGAATTGATTTTTAATAAAGCACCCCAAAAGATAGTAGTATATCTTTGTTGTCGTATCAAAATACCACAGAGCTTCTCTCTTGGATTGTCATTAACATTCGAGCATGTTAAATAAAACCAGGCTGTCCATTTTCTCTTTAAAACAAAAAAATCTCACATAAAAGCATCTACATTTTAGAATGGGAACTGCAGGCGAATTTTAGATTGATAAAGAAACATAAAATTTCCATTTATTATAGCCATACTTTTATAGTTTGTATTCAACTATGTTGTTTATATACATTGTTTCTTCTTTCATGATACCGTCAGTTAAACCTGATTACATTCTAGCAAAGAATTTATAATATGCCTTAAACTTATTTTAATTTATAAAATGTTTCATCTATTTAAGATTATTTTTAAAGTATATAACACAAATATATCTGAACTTAAATTTGAATAGTAAATATTTTAAAGGTCATCTACATAAAAATAAGGTATAACTTAGATTTTGAATTATTTCTGGTCATTTTTATTATTTTTGATATAGTGCATATTAGTGATGTATCATAATATTTATTATAAATTCTTCACATTGTTCTGAATCTGAATATCTTTGCCAAAAGGAAGAGTCTCATTACCTAAATTGTTTCAGTCTAAATATTTTTGGAAATATGTTAACTATAATATAAAATTGAAAAATGGATAGTATGAATAAAATTAGCTATTCTAATGTTTTCTTGCAGCACATTTGATTAGTAAAATGAGCATTTTAAGATAACATCCATATGTTAACAAAGAAAGTGTATGAAAATTGCTATTTTATTTCTTGTTGGAACAATTCTGGGTTTTCATATTAAAATATAAATGAATCACTTTATTAGAAAATAATATTTGATGATGTTATGACAGTTTCTTATCCTCCTTAATTAGCAGTAGTGCTATAATTGAGTGAGATATTTCCATAGAGATCACTACAAAATTTGCATGAGCTTATAAAACAGAGAACACTGAGCAAATGTACATTTCTGAGAGCTATTTATATATTCAGAAAAAATTTCTCGTCTCAAATAATGTTAGGGTTGAGAAAGAAAATATTTAATTAAATACCAAAAACCCATCTAGTTTTTTCTTTTAATTTTCTGCATCAACCTGAGAACTACAAATAATTGAATGTGCTTTAAAGCCATACTTGATCTCATTTTATATTGGGGACAAGTAGTAATCACCAGTAGGCTGACAATATTTATAGAGTTTGGCCAACTTGAAGTATTAAGATAATTTATTATTAATTATCCTTAAGTCCAATAATTTTGTTTCCTAGAAGGCTTCAAATCAAGTTTAAATACAATTGAAATTAACTTACTAGAGTTGTGACAGGTGTATTTTATGTGCACATACACAAGCACACATATACACACACACAATGCATGTGGACAAATGCTGCATGTGATATATTTGATATTTCTTAATTCTGCTTGCTAAGTAATTAACTATTTCTAATAGTTAATTGATGTTAACTATTAATTCTAATAATGATTTGTAATAGTTCTAATTTATGTTCCATTTTTTAAATATCTGAACTATATTAGATAAGCAGATTGTTGACATATCTTTCTGAGTGGTACTCTCCTCACAGGGTCAGCCTTCTCCAATATATTTTTCTATTATATGTTAGGTAACATACATTTTTCTTCTTAGGTATTTTTGCAATCTAATATATTTTTCCCAGTGGTGTAGAGTCAACCTCAATCATGCAGGTGGCTGTTTAGAATGCACCTTATCCTTCCAGACACTAATATCTTCAAACACTGTCTCTACTTTCTGGAATTTAAGTTTTATCTTCATGATGAATTTTTACATTTTCTCTTTATTTAGCTTCCCCATTGCCTAAATCCTTAAGTTTTTCCTCTGTTTCATCATCCCCATTGCAACATTAAGTTTTTTTTTTAATTGTGCTTCCTTTAGAACATCAGCTTCACTTGAGAACTTTCTAGAAATGAGTATATTGTCTGTGGAGCATTGTTTTTCCCCTTCCCTTCTCTCCCTACCTCCCCAAATTCTTCCTCCTCCTCCCCCAATCTGTAAAGTTGGTTTTCAACATAGTGTCTTGAATGACTCATTGTTACATTGGATCAAGCTGTATCCTTGTTTCAGCATTTTTTTTTCCTTCCCCTCCCCAAATTAGAAAACTGTATATACAAGATGCAGGGCACTGACATCAAATATAGTGAAAACAGGGGTTATACCGTGGGGCAAGAACATACAAAAGAAACAAAAAAAATCACACAGTACATTATAAATACGTTAAAAAACAATAGCAAGAAAGAAAAAAAAACACTTGTGTCCCTATCTCAGGGTTCATTTCACTTAGCATCATCTTATCTGGTCATAGGTAAATAGCTTTTGACCTTTTCTGTTTGTCCTAGAAATATACTAGTTATTGCAAATAAGGGAAACCATGGACCTATGTTTCTTTGAGCCTTATTCACTTAATATAATTTTTTCCAAGTCTTTCTACTTCCTTACAAATGGGAATAGGTTCTGGTTTCTTCCCAGATCTACTGAATGTGTTAGTATCCTCAGAGAAAGGGACAGTAATATGTCTTTTAAAAAAATAAATAAAGACCTCAAGTGCTTTCGATCTTAAAAGTTACTGCTCTTTTGGCAACTCATCTGTTTTGGCAACCTAATAAATGTGTTGTTGTTTTTATAAGAATAATGTTTCATAAAATGTTAATTCCTATTTGTAATACTATAAATGTCAGAAAGTATACTCTGTGGCACTTATCATAAAAGCTGTCTATTCTGTAAATATTCTATGAATAGGTGAACACCAAATAATGCACTACCTGATAGTGGCTTAGGTTTTTCTGATAATTGCACATATTTCTCTAGGTATGCATTGCTTAATATCTTTATACCTTGGAAGTAACCAAAAATCATTTGAAGTTATTCTTTCAACCAGCTCATGATTAAGAATAAACCAGTTCCCAGTTAAACATTATTTAATATTATTAAAACTTGTACTTTCTTTTCAAAAATATGACAGCTAATGAAATCATTTAATAATAAACCAAATACATTTTATTAAAGTAAAGCTTCAACAAATAAAATTAAGATGTCCATCCCTATTCACCAACCTTACATGTGATCAGAAAAATGAAGAAGAATTAAGAGAATGACAATTCTTCTTCTAAGTCATAAAAGCAAGAATAGCCCTGCTCCACTGGGCAGCCTTATTACATGCCAATGAACTCCAGCTCTTCCATTGCCAGTACTCTTGAGTTGCTTCCACTTTTTTCACATCCCTTCCTTGCTGAGTTACAGATCCTTACAAACTGAAAGCAAAGTGTCTTCCAAAACGTATTTAAAGCTGGATGTTGGTGGCTCACATCTTTAACCCTAGCAACTCAACATCTGAGGATCATGGTTAGAAGCCAACCCAGGCATATAAATCCAAGAAACTTTTATCTCTAATTAACCAACCAAAGCCAGAATTGAAGGTGAGGTATGTGGCTCAAGTGCTAGAGTGCTAGCCTTGATCAAAAATTATAAAAAGAAAAAAAGCCAACCAGGAATACAAGGCCCTGAGTTTACTCCCCAGTACTCTCTCTCCCTCCCTCTCCCCTTCCCCCTCTCTTTCTGTCTCTCTATCTCTGTCTCTCTCTCTCTTTCTCTCTCTCTCTCTCTCTCTCTCTCTCACACACACACACACATACTACACACACACACACACATATATATATATATACACATAAAAGTATGGTATGTTTATCAAAAGTTGTCAGGTCAGATTATTGTGTAAATTTCAACAATATTGCCTTTATAATTTGCTATGCTTTGATTGCTGGAATTAAGGTTCAGCATCATGTTTTGCTGTAAAATCAGGCACACTGTAGATGGTTAAAAAGTAAGTTGATTTCTGTCTTTCAGAAGGCTCATTTACTTATACTGACCATGACATATTGCTATAAATTGAACTCTCTCTCTTTCTCTCTCTCTCTCATTGCTCCATTTTCAGCTCCCACTTTGCCTGACTATGAAGGAGTTGATGCTTCTCTCAATGAAACTGCCACCACAATCACTGTGCTGTTGCGACCAGCCCAAGCCAAAGGTGCACCAATCAGGTAAGAGTCAATAGTCCCCAAAAAGCAGCTAGTGAGAGAAACAGTTCTCCTAGTTGCTTAGCAGCAAATAAAGTAGTCCTAATGCCTTGAAGACATTCACTTGATAATTAATGTCAGAGGTTTTATTTTTGTTTTTATTTTCTTCTGGTTTTGCTTATTCACTTTCCATTTGGATGAAGCCTGTAAATAGACCTATAGTTGAGAGCAAAATTCTAAGGGGATTTTTTGAGATATTCATGAACTGAACCGTTCACTTCTGAGCTATTTGATTGAAGAGCTTTGCTCTTTTTTCCTTTAGTCTCATTTCATTTTGCTTCCACTGTTGGTGTCTGAGGTATAAAAGCTCTGAAGATATTTTTCAGAAATAGGATGAGGAAATGACTCTTGTTCACTGCAGTAAATCAGTTATGAATAATTTCATGAGTGATTGAAAAATAGGAAGCTTTGAGGAAATATAAGCAGAATAGTGAAAATGAATGAAAACTATATGACCTTTTAGTTCCTACATTGTTCTTTATCAGAAACTCTGTAGTAAATATTAAAGTTTAATTTGCTGTTTCCATTACCTTTCCAGTGTGAAATTTATCATCTTACAAAATTGATAGATTATTTCATCTTTCAAAATTATGAGTCACATCCTCTTTAGGGAATTAGTCACACTATTCCAAGCATTGTAATTTTTATACAATTCTAATTAGATGATTGTGTATAACAGGTGGAAATGTCCATTTGAAGCTAGTAGATTAATGGGAATTTTTCTATTCACTTTCTAAGAAGGATATCAAGGCACAGAAATTATATATGTGATAGATAAAATATATATGAGACCATACATCATAAAGCAAATTCTCACTTTCTATCTGGCTAAGAGTCAGTGGAACACCACACTCCCAGAGAGATGCCTAAGTGTACTTATAATATAAACACTTCTGAAATACTGACTGCTTGAAAATTCAAAGCAAGTATATAGTGCTTTTCATGAATCAGTGATCTCTGAGTATGTCTGATTGCTGATCCAGAGGAGAAAGGGAAAATGGCGCACTCAACATCTTTTTCTACCGACAAGTAATCAGGGGTCATTGACAAGTTCCTACCTGTGATAAAAATTACTTTGTAGGTGTGCAGTTCTACTGCCATTTAAATGAGCTATGTGCTACTTGCATTTATCTTAGATATACGAGTAAATTTAGTTTTACTTTATGCAAACATGGATCATCACTAGTCATCAGCAGCAGCATTATTATTATTATTCCACTGGGCCTTACAGTGTAATTAGTATTAATTCTCTTCACTTGATCATTTTTTCCACACAAAATTTGAGTGAATGTGTAATAGGTGTCTTGAATTATGCTGGGCATTGTAAACCAAAGCTAAAATGACCACAACAAAACACAAGGTCTCGGCCTAGGTTTGTCATAGACAATTGGACATTCTTACCATTTTATAAATCCTTTCATCACTGATGATGTTCAGGAACTTAGTATACATTCTCCAGTACATTTTTTTAACTGAGTGATTTATTCTTGACATGAAAGTCAACAAAGTGAACTAAGTCATATAGTTTCTATAGTACATTTTCAATTCAAAGTCTTCTTTTTATTTTGTTTTTATATATCTCTTAATATTTGATTATTAAAGATTCATATAGCATGAACTCTATTAATGTGAAAAGTGAATTTTTGATGATCATATAACCCTCTTCTCTATCACATAAACACAGTTTTTATTTTTATTTGTTTAAGAAGGTTTTTCATTGTATATAGATTAGAATCCATTGACTGAGAATTCCAAATAATAATACGTAGGAGAATAGTACTCAATGAAAATAACCTTAAGTCTTAGAACACTGTAAGAAACAATTTAATAATATTATAAAGAAATAGACGTTTTTAAGGGAATATTACTATTAAGGGAAACTTACATTGATTTCTAGCTCATATTCTGATCTCACCCATTATTACTATAGTTTGTGAAGACTTGCTCAGACCAATAGCAGGTGGAGCCAGTGGATGGAACCTCTTGATCTAGTCAGGGCATTTGGTCTCAAATGCTTTTAGAGTTCTCTGTTCAAGTAGCTGTGTCCACACTCCTGCCTTCCATTTCGCCACCAGTAACTGGAGCCATATTTAGGGCTTTGTCTGGTCCAGTGCTCTAGTTCGCGCTCCTGTCTCCATCCCCATGGCACTGATTATATCATCTAACTTTGTGTACCTTTAGGTGCACATCACTTCCTGTAGCTGTACTTGAAACTATTTGAATTTCTGCTTTATGTCTTTTGTTATATGTCAGCCTATAAGAATCTATTTTTGCTAGTGCTTAATGCAACTGCACACACTCTGTGGTCTCCCAAAAAAAGGCAGAACAATTTTACTGCAAGTTAAACCTCCTAAGAGCAACCGATAATTATCTTGTTTGCTGATTTCAGCCTGAAATAGGGGGTCTATCTTTCCCTACTTCCTAACATTCCTACCTTCTGTTAGATGGCAGTTTACCAAACTTTTTTTCCTAGCTACAGTGGAAATGTGTATTTTTTTTCCTCCTGATATTCCTAGTGGCAAACAAACCCCAATTCCAATATCTTCTTTTGTAGCAATTGGAAAACAATGTTGTATAGAGCTTGTACATTTAATTCAGGTTAGTTTTACTTAAAAAAAAACTGAAATTACTGACGGTTTCCTCCAAGTTAGTAAATTCAGCAGCATTCTAAATATGCCAAGAGTTAAGTTGGATTCATATGCCCATAAACGAGAGTGGTAGGCTCATACATATAATGATAATGACACATAATATTACAATGATCTATTTGATAATTACACAGTATAAGTTCAATGACAGCAGATAGAACACATATTTTGTCTGCAGGGTTTTGCTAAAAAGGACAATCGGCTTCCAAATGACTGCAAAGCAAATGGTTTCATATGTGACATAGCACATCACATTTGAAGAGTTCAGACTGGACAATAGCTGAGGAGGGACTAGAGCATGAGGCTGTGTCATGTCAGCCTAAAAACTGAAGTTGGACACAAGACTACAAGCTGCAATTACCCTGAGCAAGTTTACATTTTAGAAGGACCACCAAGAGATGCATAGAGAATGGGCTGAGGTTAATGCCAACTGAAGTCTGAAATGGTCCCCGTGAGATGCACTAACGGGCCACATTAAGACGGTAGCAATGAAAACACAGACACAGTTGTGCTCTTACACAAAGTCTGAGGATGTATTAAGCTTCCACAGCTTTATAGATGCATTAAGCTGAGAGGGAAGGGAATGCAGTCGCATCTGTAGCTGAGAAAAAACATTCAAGGTCTTGTTTCAAAAGTTATTAAGTAATGTTTTCAGTATTTGTATCCTAAATCAAAACTGTCTACTTTCTCTAGGAATTTTAGTTATTTCATATATGTTCTTTGCCTTACCAATATTTTTCAGCAGGTTTTTTCTAAGCTCACAGTGGGTACAATGAAAACACCCATTGTAAATGATACTGCAGTTGGCATCACGTACCGCTCAGGCCTTGCTGCCTTCCTATCATGAGTGCCCCTGGTGCTAATGTGTAATATGTGTGGCGTTGTTTTGACAAGCGTGGTCTTCAAGAAAGTTCGGTTCTTCTTTTAGAATCATTCCAAAGATGGGATGTTACTGACTTAACTAGAACTTTGACTCTCTTTTCCGCCTTTTTTCTTTGAGATCTGTCCTCACACCTGTCATCACTTGACAATCATTTCTATGATTCAAAATAAATGTAATCTGCATTTAAAATCAATTTCATAGAATAATTTACCTCGCTCTTTTTTGAAAATAGTGAAATACTATTAAAACACATACTTGTTCCTCCGTGATGAGGTTTTCTTTATTATAAGACAACCTAAATGAATGTATATTTTATTTCAGAATTTTCAAATGTATGTTCAGTTGTGTGTGTGTGTGTGTGTGTGTGTGTGTGTGTGTATGAGCGTGTTTATACACTGGTCTTGGGGTTTGATCTCAAGGCCTGGAAAATATCCCTGAGCTTTTTTGCTCTACCTCTTCAGCCACACCTCCACTTCCAGCTTTTGTGATAATTAGAGGTAAGAGTCTCCTGCCTGGGCGCTGAACCTCAGTCCCCAAAAATGCAGCATCCTGAGTAGCCAGTATTATAGATGTGAGCCACCAGTTCTCAGCTTCTACTTAATTTAATTAGATAAAATGATGTCTATTCCAGAATCAGAATTATTGTTTTAATCTGACTTTCATGCTTGCTTGCTTGCTTTATCTTTCCTTTCCTTTTTCTCTTTCTCTCTTTATCATCTTGCCCTTCCTTCCTTCCTTCCTTCCTTCCTTCCTTCATTCCTTTCTTCCTTTTGTATTTCCTTCTATACTTCCTTTCAATTTCTTTTTTCTTAGAATTTTAATTATCTTTAAGTAGTTATACTAAATTTATTTCCACATTTCAGTTTGTGAGTTCGGTGAATCTTTATCAAGTGTCATCCCTTTCATCTTTTCCCTTCATCCCCAACCCACTCATCCCCTCGATTTGTCTGGTTCCATTTTTCACACATGAATATCTAATTTTGCATTTATACATCATTTATATGTGAGTCTCCCAACCTAAGCTTCACATGTAGCTTGGGATGACAGGGGTATAACACTGTGCCCACCTATGTGTACAGAAGGGGTTTTCCTCAACTATTCTCCTGGCCTGACCTTAAACTGCTATCCCTCTATTTTCAGCCTCCCACTTATCTATGATTACTCATCTCCTTTTGAGATATTATGCTTTTATGTATTTATGTCTTTCTGCTAGAATTAAGCTGCATGAAAGCAGAGGCTTTCAATACTGTTTTTGTTATTTCAGTCTAAACATTGAAAACATTTTATGACCTATAACAACTATTTAATAAGTATTTTGTGAATAAGATAAGCATTGTGTTTAACGAGTTCCTAATGTACTAAAGAAAAGATACGTGAAGAGAAAGTGTTTGCAATGCTTCATGTTCATGAAAACAATACATTTTTTACATGTCTCTTGCTTGGCCTTTCTGCCTTTTCAGAATGTCTGAGGCTAGCCCTGAAGGTTCTAGTCAGTGTTTTGTAGCTTTATAATTAGTACCAATAGGTTAAAGATTAGATTGACAATACTTCCTAATCAACCACAAGATTTAACCTCCATTGGTCCTAGAAGGTAGAGGACTAAGGAGAGAAGTAGTAGAGAATGCTTCTTGGCTACAATAGAACACCTCTTAAAAAGGAAGCAAGAATCCCTTGATGGTGTATAGCACATAGGTGAGTAACACAAGCCTTACTAGCTTCAAACAGATAATATATATCAGTACAGAAAAAGAGTAAAAATGAGGTATTTGGAAAGGAGTGTGGTAGCTATTAACCCAGTGAAAGAGTACGTAGCTTGACTTGTGAAATGATGGCTTTAAGGGTAAAGGAAGACATAAAGAAATGGCCAAAGAAAATATGAAGAGAAGCAGAGGACTTTTGAGCTTTGATGCTTCCATAACTGAATCCTAGATAGAAATGAAGACTCGTGGGAATACTGGCTTATGTGTGTAAGAAGTGAGCTGGTAGAGACAGGGTTAAATGATTGGGATGGAGGATGATAATTTAACCATATTTTTTTGGCCATCACAATGTTAACAGTAGGGCAGTACATACAACAATGGTTAGAGGATTGAGTTTATGAGCAGAATAGTAAACTTTAGAGCTAGGAAATCTCTTCTGAAAATTTAGAGACATTTTAAACAACATATTAATTGCTTATATACTACTGAATAATGTATCGTTTTGCTTTCTCCATGAGATTATGCAACCTTAAACTCACTGTATCCACAGAAGATTTGCTTAGTACCATTTTTTTAAGAATCCATAGTAGTTTAAATTAGGTACTGTTGGTTCCAGCTCAATATTTACAAATTAGAAAAACTATCTGCTATGTGTATCATATCTCTTGTTGAGATAATAGAGAAATTTCCTCATGGTTATTAACAGGATTGAAGCTAACGGGAAATTATATGATAAGAGGGTATCATTTGGCCTCCATAAAACCTAAAAGTGAATACTACTATTACTTAATCAAGCATTATTTTGGTAGTGAATATCATTTTAAAATTTTAAACATACAAAAATTATATTTGAGTATTCACTAAAGATTCATCATACCAGTATATTGATTTTAAGCTAATTGAAGTAATATTTTAAAAATTCAATTGAAAGGATTAGGAAATATGTGAATATGATGGAGTGAATAAAAATACTGCAGTAACTTTGGAATATAGTTAGCCCTAATATGTGGATCTAGCTAGAGTTAAGTACCATTAAGTAATTAAACAACCATACAAGTGAAAAAGCACTAGCTCATTTCATGTAATCAGTCAACTCACTTCTAATTTGATTTCACATTATTGTCTGTCCTTTAATTAATTCACATTGATAAGTAAAGTAGCACAGATAAAAACAGGCAATCCTCAGCATGAACATAAACAAGGAGGAGGGAATGGACATATGGTTACTACCTTTTCAAATTAAAAAATGAAAGAAAGGTGGTTTTTTTAAGCACGAACTTTATAACTCATAGTTAGGAATTCCTCTTAAGTTCCATGAGATTTCTCCCTGTTGTGGCTTTAGGGTTTTTTTTCCTTAGTTACTTGCTATGTATAAACATTTTGGTAAGGGGTCACTATAATTACAGTTGATCTCTCTGAAGATTAAACACATGCTTTCTCAATGTGCAAAAGAAAGAGAAGTGCAAAGTGGTGTGTTTTGAAGGAGCTAATTGAAGAAGTAATGATAGTAAAATACGACTAAAGGATGTTGAGCAGTGTTATCACATGGAAAGATAACTTCATTTTTCTAAGATGTTGATTGAGTATAGCCAACAGATGTGAACCAAATTTCCTTCATTACTTTTTTTTCAAGGAGTATTTCTGGATCAGTTTCAGCCTGGTTTGACTGTAACTGAAAGGGACATAGGAGAGATGATTTAAGATGATTCTGATCATCTCCTTCTGGGTGGTTGTCACCATCACTAAAAGCATGCTGGGCACAATGACAGTTCTTCAGTGGAGAGGGTTTTAAAGAATAGGTATTTTATATTTTTGTTACTGTTTTTAAATTGGCTCACACTTGAGAGGGGTTAGAAAGCATTCTAGCAGTAGTAGAGTTCTTGATATTTTGGAAGAAATGGAAAAGAAAACAAATACAAGGTTCATAAGAACTGGGACATTTCCACCTTTATCTTCAGTGCATTTGTGGGATGGTTCAGTGTTGAATTGTTGAATGAAGCGACTGAGTGGATGCGTGAATAGAAAGTCACAGGAAGAAAGCTATTTGAGGAAATTCACATTACTCAGAAAGTGTGGGAAATTTTTGAAGCAGAACAATTCCTTCCAAGCAGAAAGAAAGAGTGCTGCAGATATGTTCCCACCAAGTAAAAACATCAACAGAAAAAGCAAAAACAATTTGTTCATTCTACAAAGGCTTACCTATTGTTTATTATCTTATTTACAACCAAACTAAAAAATATTAATCTCTTCCCCATCAGCTTGTGGAGTTAAACATAGTTGAGTTTTAAAAATATCCAGAAATTGTGGTTAGTGTTACATCATTTCTCCTGGCAGGATGGAGTGGTGGAGTGGAGAGAGAGGGACAATTGGAGGTCCAGCTTTCATCTTAAAAATACATTAGTAAATGTGCCTGAAAGCACATTTACAGCTCACACTGCTGTAACAAAATCCTAGATGCCTTAAATGATACACTTCTGTTTCTCATGCTTCTCAAGACTGCATAGTAGCTCAAGATCAAGCGAGTAGACTCAGTAAGGGCCTGCCATTTTAAACAATTGACTTCCACAGACCTCCCCATCTCCAAATGCTATCACAGTTGTTTTTTTAAATATATTTTTATTGTGAAAATACTGTACAGAGGGGTTAAAATTACATGGGCAAGATAATGAACACATTTCTTATCAAGCATTGTAGCCTTCCTGTCCCTTCGTATCTTTCCCCACCCCTGCCATCCTCCCCCACCAAAGTTGTAAAGTTCGTTTTTCTACATAACGACTGGTACATCTCATTGTTGCAATGGGTCCTCCTGTATCCCTGTTTTTACAGTTTGTTTTTTTCCCTTCCCCTCCACATATACCAACATCATTTATAGTGAAAGCGGGGGTTGTACCATGGGGGAGGGACATACAAGGCAACAAAGACATAATCTTGTAAATATATCACAGTTGTTTTAACCTGAGGCTTGGTGGGAAAGAGTTAGCACAAACATTTAGTACTTAACATTGTAATATAAAACAGAGAAGAGCAAGAGACTCATGGTGTAAGTTTTAAGGGGAGCGTAATCTCTATGTGCCAAGATGTCGTTTCTCCTATGCATTCAAAGAATAAATGAATAATATTAGCAAATAAAATTTGTATTGCAAGATTAATAGGTTATTTTTATGGACAGGTAGAAATATGCCTTATAAAAACAACCCCGACTTCAAAAACCACAGTCATTTCTCTTTTATTTAACTAGGAGTAATACCAAATGTGAAAATTTATCAAAGGTTGATCTTTAGCCTCTATGGAATTGTGTTCAAAATATTCTTTTCCCAAGAGTAGATTATACCTTCCTTTCCTTGCTCCTGAAATATCTTGAGAACCACAAGCTATCTTGCATGAATTATCTAAATTTGAAACGTAGAAACTGTCAATTGAAGAGAATTGATTAAAATAGACTTTCTGGATTATTCTCGACTCTGGATTTGCCTAGAGGTAAGGAATAGTTAACAGTGTGCTTCTCTTTTAAGGATTAGGTTAAATTATTAGCAAGGATGGATAACTATTATTATCATTCATTGGGAGCAGAATATAAGGTTAAATTTTAATTGAAAGATGAGTATAGGTGGGGAGGAAAGGGATGGTAGGGGCAAAACAAAGGAAGGGGTAACAATGCTCCATAAGAAATGGACTCATTACCTTGCTCATGTAACTGTAAACCCTCTGTACAGTATCTTTACAATAAAAAAGAAAGATGAGTATAGATGTGTAAGGATTATGAATTCAAGATGCAAAGGGGCTAGTTTTGCTTATCATAACATGTCAACAATGACCATTCCTTCTTTCTGTCTCAGGGCTGTGCTTGCATGTTCTCAGTAATTTAAACTGACCAGTGCTTACTTAAGGACATACATTTAGTCAATGGTATTTCTACCATTAGTGGCTTTGCCCATCAGAGTTATAGAGAAGCATGCAATACACATGATTTGAAATTACAGACTTCTGACTAAAAATAATAATTTCTACCATTATTACAATTTATTTCCACTTTCAGGAGAGACCAGTTTTCTACTTGGTGATATTTTAATGAAAAAGAATAGGAAATTTATTATTTGTAAGAAAGGAGATTCTTTAAATCGTTAATTAAATTTAGTTCTTTCTGCTAATCTGTGAAGGTCTTTCGTTTATATATAACAAAGTTTTAATTTAAGTTAGAATTCCATACCACATCCCTAAATTGTTTTAGTTTTCCTATATGCAAACTCAGCTCTCCCTCACCCTTCATATTATTAAGGTATATTAAATAGAATACTTTATTCCTTTTGGGAGCTATTGAATAGCAATAGTTTTACCTATAGAGAAAGAACAGAAGTAGCAAATGTATTAAATTCTCAAGTTTAAATGTGCAGCCCTATACATAGCTCCTCTATATTGAACTTATACAAGCCTCACCAATGAATTTTCTGGAAGTTTTAAAGAATGTTAAAATATATATTTCTTCTAACAATATCAATAATGTATAAAATTACTATGTCTACTTCTCTAGATATACCTTCCTTAAAACTCTACCAGGGAATTTTCTATAAAGAAATAATATTTATATACCCCTTTCAGAAATTTGCAAAAATAAATTATTAGATAACAGAGCAATCTTTGTTTTAAAGTTATCATTTTCCTTTTATTTTCTCAAGCAACAGCAATTATCAAAAAGCTTTAAGAGGGCTGGGAAGTTGGCTCAGTGGTAGAGCACTTGCCTTTCATGATGAGGCCCTGGGTTCAATTCCTCAGCACCACATAAGCAAAAAGAAAAAAGCCAGAAGTGGCGCTGTGGCTCAGGTGGTAGAGGGCTAGCCTTGAGCTGAAGAGCTGAGGGACAGCGCCTAGGCCCAGAGTTCAGGCCCCACGACTGGACCCAAAAAGAAAAAGTTTTAAGATGTTTAAGCAAAGTATGAGAAGGTTCAGGTTAGAGTTTTAATAGGCCAAATGCCATCTGTTTCTACAATTTGTAACATTTTATTATTAACAACTCCAGAAGAAGGAGGCGGTCTATTTTAGTGGTGAGGACAGATTTCTGTCCATCTGTGCCCATATTGCCGCATGTCACTTGTACTTTAGCTCTGCATAGCTCAGAGCCAACGAAGATGCCGTGGCAAGGTCAAGAGGTGGAGAAGCCTGTCAGCACATTCTGTTTCTAAGGCTATGACAACTGCAAACAGGCACCTCCTGTCCCACCCTGAGGCTGTCATTCTGCCAGGCCTTGGAGCTGGGTCTCCCATAATACCATCTCAATAGAAAATGTTAACTTTAAACATTGAGAAATACCAAAGGACTTAATCCACCATGTGAGTCTGCTTAATGTCAGGGTCCTTATGAAGTGGCTTACTCTCAATCTTTGAATATATGAATTGTTTTCTGGTGGTTTTCCTTACTGTTCTTTCCCTTGGCATATCTGTTTGTGTGGAGGGGACAAGAATGCATGCAGAACTCTTATTTTAGTGAAAATTATGTAAACAAGAGTGCAGTGGGTTAAGATTGAGTTTAGATACTTTGAGATGTGGTAGGTTGATTGTTAACTACTTGTTCTTCTTTTAAAAAAAAAATCTTAATATTAGGTAAGCCAAGCTCATAGAGACAAAGGGCTCATATGTTTCTGTCATATGCAGAAGCTGGATCTAAAATACAATGGTACATGATAAATTATATAAGACTCTAGGCATTCACACACAGTGAGACCAAAGGAGGATATTCTCAGAGGAAGAATACAAAGGCACAATGCCTATGTGCCTCTGATCATAAAACATAATTATCTAATGAACTGTAGGAAATGTAAATTCGATTTTTTCTTCTTTGTTGCTTTTGTTTTCTTTTTTTGTTTTGTTTGTTTATCTTTGAGTAGCCAAGGACTAGGCACAGAAATGGAGGGACAAAGGGGTGAACACATGCAGCAGTGGTACTCACTAGATACAATGATGGAAATGAACTATACAACTTGTGGGTGGGAACAGGAGGGGAAAACTGGGAGAGAGTGAGGGAAGGTGTGACACTATCCAAAAGTAGATATATTTATATCCTGACTTATGTAACTGTGACCCCTCTGAGCATCACCTTTATAATAACAAAAAATTGAAGTTTTAATATTGATTAGCAGATCAAGAAAATGTAAAGTACACACACATACACACACACACACACAAACATATATAAACAGTCAGACAGTAGAATTTTAGTCATGGATCAAAAATTACATTATTTACAGGAAAATGGACCTAGAAAAAAAATATATTAACTAAAGTAAGTCAAACTCAGAGTGAAAAACAGCACTTTTTTATTATGTGAAAGTTAAATCTAAAATACAAAATACATGAGAACATATATGGAGGATTATGTGCCTATAAATGCAAACAAATTGACAGAAGAATTGTATTCTCAGCAGAGGAGTCCAGTGGCATCACACCTCTGAACAACTAATGAACCATTTAATCAATTAGCAAAATGTATGAGGAGGATAGAAAGAGAGGACACGTGGTGGGAGGAGGTCTGAGAACCCACAGTCATTATGTTCATTGTTTATTATGTGAACTTTGAACTAGAGGGTAGGGATGGGAAAGGGAAAGATGGAAGAGAAGAGAAGAGAAGATCTTGGCTCAAGATCCAGTGTATTGTACTCATAACCAGACTTGTGGAATTGAAACTCCTTTGTACAACTTCTTAACTAACGATGGTAATGTTAATAGTAATAATGTCTTAATATCTAAGTGCAGACTGTTTCTTCTCCCCAAAGTGCTTATCAGATTGTCGTGGAAGAACTGCACCCACATCGAACCAAGAGAGAAGCCGGGGCCATGGAATGCTATCAGATTCCTATCACCTACCAAAACGCCATGAGCGGGGGTGCACCTTATTACTTCGCTGCAGAACTACCCCCCGGGAATCTACCTGAGCCTGCCCCATTCACGGTGGGTGACAACCGCACCTATCAAGGCTTTTGGAATCCCCCTCTGGCCCCACGCAAAGGATACAACATCTACTTCCAGGCAATGAGCAGCGTGGAGAAGGTGAGCTTCCTCTCAGATTTGCTTGATCTCATTGCTCTGAGGAAAAGCCAGTCAGTAGCATTTATCAAGAATTTATTTTTTTTTAAAGAAAAGAAAAGAGAATCAATGTGTGGTGGGTGGTGTTGTTGCTGTTGCTTGTGACAGTAAGCACAGTTTGGGACTGAAAGAAGGCCAGGCAACATGCCAGTTACATTTCACAGATCCTGTTTCCTAGTAACTACTGCTACTTGAGTCTGCTTCAGGAAAGCCTACAATGGCAACTGTGAGTAAAATGATTTGGAAAAAAGTGGGTGTACTGTAGCCCAGGCTCCACCCTGAGTAATTTTCCCTGCATTGTTCTCTGACTTGCTCCATAGTGGCACACTTCAGAAGATTAAATTTACTGCAGGATAAACAGAGTGTGTGTTCCACAGTGGGTTAATAAACCCTTATAAACTTTTAGGGGGTACAAGCCAAATAGCACATAACAGGTAACAATCCTCTGATTACAAACTAACAGGATGCCTGAGCTATAGCTGACAGAACCTACACAGAAGGCTGCCTGGTGATGGCTGATGCTGTGCTGTTACACAAGTTGGCTTTCCAATTCCCCCGCCGCCCCTCCTTTTTCCAGGCTGCCCCTCCTTTTCCCATCTTGGACACAGTTGTTTTTGAACATTGCTGCTTGAACCCAAATGAATATTGAAGAGAAAAACACAACAGGACATTAGAAACTACACCAGTGGTTCCCATATGTAGAGAAACAACCTGACCTCATGCTGTTTCTTTTTGAAAGATTTCTTTCCTAAAACTTTTATTTATGCCTTTATTTATTTATTTTGTATTTTGGCAGAGAGGTATAAGGAAAAAAAATCTTTGAAAATAGAAACTTGCACAATTTAGAATCCAGATGAGTGCTGACATTTTGAAAAACTTATAACTATGTAAAAAAGTGCTGCATTTGTATAATTGAGTCTCCTAAAGTGAGCACTGGAGAGATAACATAAAACTGGGTTCCAGTGGCTCACTCCTGTAATCTTAGATGCTCGTGAGAGGCTGACATCTGAAGGTCAGCATTTGAAGCCAGCCCAGACAGGAAAGACCTTGAGATTATAATCAATTAAACACCAAAAAAAAAAACCAGCAAAAAAAACAAGTGGAGTTATGGCTCTAGTGGAAGAGTGCCATCCTTCTAAACAAAAGTTAAGAGACAGATCCTGAGCCCTGAGTTCAATTTCCAGATCACAACAAAAGAAAGAGAGAGAAAGGGAAGGGAAGGGAATGAAAGGGAAGGGAAGGAGGTAGGGAGGAGGGAAGGAAGAGGGAAAGGAAAACTGTGATACCCAATTTCATCAATCTTATTATATCTTGGAATAGCATAATTGGAAGACATAGCTCATTTTTGTTTCTGCAGAGGCTTTAAGAACTTGGGTACTGATTAGCTGTTTTACATGAAAGCTGTATCTTTCTGCTTGCCAATGGGGTTGGCTTGCAGTATACAATAAAAAAAAAAAATCCTGCCAAAGCATGTCCTAAGATATTCTATAAAGCCAGAGGCTGTTCATCGTTGATGCTCTGCCTTCTTTGATGGCAATGGGAATCTTTGGAGGCCACACCTCCCTATCTATCCTTCAAAGCATTGGTGGTACAACTAGGCTTCTCAAGTAAGAGATTGCTATGAAAGTGATTCATCTATCCTGAGCACAAATACCGTAAAGGTAGAAAACACAGTTCAATGTTTGGGTTTTCATCCTTGGATAAGTGAGCTTCCAAACTAACTGTTGTTGCCTGGTCTGAGTATTAATGAATGTCTGTTTCTTGCAGTGTATTCTCTCTCATTTTCTTTAACAGTTTAGATGTAACTTCCCCCCATCATTAAATCAAATCAGAGAATTAGTAATATATCTCACAATATTCTTAATGAAGAGTTTTTCATTTGTTATCCCTCCCACCCCAGCAGAGGCTGGTAATGCCTACAGAGCATCAACAGAGATGGCTTTTAGGAAATCAGAATTTCTTTGGGCCTCTATGAGAGTGTGAAATATTCTTTCTTTTCCTTCTTTTTTGTATTCCTTTCTTAGTGCTTTGTTTTACTTAATTTCAAAATAAATGCTTAAGAAGAAATTATAAATTCTCGTGTTTTATCAACATATCTAACTATTCAAGGTGCAGTTATAAATGAATCTTGAAAACAAACATCCTGTTTCAGAAATAAAACCTACTCCATGTAAGTGAGAGTTGACTGTGAAGGGGGAAGGAATCAACAGATTAAAGGAAGCCATAATCAGGTCCTGATCCAGGGATAGACAAAATGCAACTTATCAGGGACTTAGAAAGCTATCCCCACTGGGAGGCACATCTTTACAAAACAGGAGAATGCCCACATTCTGTGGCAGAAGGAAGGGAGTTGCACGCTAACCTTCTCAATCAGTGTACCAAGGCTTCTTAGAAATCTATTAACATGTTAAGAAACAGCCCAGGTGCCACAAAGCATTGGCACAAAGCATTTGGCTGGCTCTCTTAAGGTCTATAGGGTTTAGGATGTATGCCTGAAGCACCTGGCAGGCAGAATGGAGTTGCAGCCAAGATGGTTGTAGTTAGAGCAACATGGGTCTTTCAAGCCTCTGTTTGTGCCTTGGCTTTGACTTCTAACTAATTATTTGTTAAAAATAGACACTGAGTGGACTCTAGCTCCTTATGAAGTGAAATTTGGTCCTGAAACTAGCTATGTATCTTTCTACCATGCAACTATGTAAATAAAATTATAATAATTCTTGTCCCTTCATCTTTTGCTTTTACTGTTTCTACTCTGCCTAGCAAGAGGCAGAACATGAAAACTTTCTAGGACTTAGCAGCTAAATTAAAAGAGCAGACAAATTATGCTATAAATGGTAAGCAATATTTTGATGATCTTTCTAGAGACTACCATTTAGCTCTTTAGTCACATAGGATTCAAGTTGACAGTATCTGAGTCTATATCTTCCTATCTGAGTCTATAGCTAACAGATGAAAATTAAATATTTAGTTCTGACTTTAGCCTCGCAGACACATTTTTTTTTCTTTCTGATAGCTTAAGAAGCAACAATAAATGCAAATAGCAGACTATACTACTTGTCACCAGCAAGCCAGCTAGTATCACAAATTGAAAGCAGACATCTACATCCTTAGAAAGTTCTTGAATTTTTAAGCTTTTACGTTAGATTGTCTTTTCTAATTGCCAGTAGCAGAGCACCAGTAGTCATGCCAGTAATACCAACTACTCAGGAAGCTGAGATATGAGGATTACAGTTTGAAGTCAGCCCAGGCAGTAAAGTCCATGAGATTCTTCTTATCTCCAGTTAGCTACCAAAAAAATGCTAGAAGTGGAGCTCTAGCTCAACTGGTAGAGTGTTAAACACAAGCAAAAACAGCTCAAGCCTTTAGACCAGCACCCAAAAAGAAACAAAGGAACAACAACTAAAAACAAACAAACAAAAAACAAGAAGCATGATGTTTGGCAGTTGTCTGTAGTACTAATTGTTTGGGAGGGTCAAAGTTCAAGGTCAGCCCAGACAGAAAAGTTCTTGATACTCCTTCTCAACCCATCCTTTGGTGCAGTGGTATGGGCTCATTTTCTCAAGGTAATTTAGAGGCTGAGAATGGAAGAATTTCTGAGAGTATGTATCAAAAAAAAAAATCTTAATACTGTGTCTGGTGACAATCATATGTTATGACCCCATTTTGGTCTTGGAATAAAGTTTGTGAAAGAGGATATTATCTTTACATTGACTATGTTATTTCATTTTACTTTACCAGGAAACTAAAACCCAGTGTGTACGAATTGCTACAAAAGGTAAGGGGTTTGTTTCCTTTTTTGTAAGCTCTATTCATCTCCTTTCTAAAATGAAAGAGCTTTGTTGCTAGTGCCAAGCTAATTAAATGTGGCATTTCTATTACAGAGTATTTGTAGTGGGGCTCACTTAAAGCACCAGAGAACTTCTCAGACTCACTTGGCTGTCTTTACACATCATGGGTGCTACATTCCATCCTCTAGTACTTAACTGAAGGAATCTTGTTAGGAGAATAGAAAGGATTTAGAAAAACCGTAGAGGGCTTTCTTCTGTCCTTGAGTACCTAAAAGGTTTGTGTTACCTATCAACGACTCTCTTAAGAAAACTCAGCAACAGCAGCTCAAAATAGCAAGTTGCTTATTTAAAAACCTCTATTTGCTTTCTGTAATAGATGATCAAACCTACAAGGACAAAGCTAATGATACATGAGGTGTGGGTTTGGAGGTTGTTCTATAATTTTATCAGTAGTTGTAGTTGGGCTGTAAAGGGTCTTGGTTGGTTTGTGAAAAAAATTATTTCTGTAATGGCTAATAATCAAGTCAATTCTTTCCAACCCTGCTGATTATTACTTAGACTGGCTAGTTTTTTGGCAGAAAACAAATATGTAACATATATAAATATGTATATGTATATATATGTATATGTATATATATGTATACATCTATCTATCTATCTATCTATCTATATATATATATATATATACACTTTGGCATCTTTGAAAGAGTATTTGGAGTTCAATGTGAAGAAAAATTCCCTGTATTTAAGAGTCATTTAAGAGTCATTCGATTGTGCCAACAAACAGAGATGGTTACTTAGTATATTATAGCAAGAAAAAGAAGATAAAACTGTCTGCATGCATTTGTGAGACTCCTCAGGGTTGGTTTTCTGGAAGATTTGTTGTCAGAGTTAGTATTAGACCCACATTTTTAAGCATTAGTTGATTCATCTGGGGGGAAAATGAATAGCCATGTTCTGTTCATGTTGGCAACTTTCTATTCGTTATTTTACTCCATCCAGTCACCAATATGCTCAATTTGTTCTACTCTAAATTTGTAAAGGCAACAAAGGCCTTTTTCTTTGGCTCATGAGACTTATAAGAATCTCTCAGAAGAAAAAATACATTTGTTCAATGCAAATATGAAGATTCTTTCTAATGGTTAAAATACACAACTCGGAGAAAACATCTGAAAATGTATAGGCATTTATTTCAAAATTTCAGCCAATGGATCAGGAGTTAAAGTTTGCATAAGTTAATAGAAAAAGACATTTAGATATGTATCACCTGTGCCTTACCAGATGTGAAATAGAGACATGTAAAATGAAATATGAAAGGTTTCACATCTGCTGGTAAGAAAGTTCTGAAGATTGGATAATGGTGTATTTCCATAGCAGAGGAAAGAAAACTATAAGTTATTCTGACATTTTAAATTTTCCTACTCATTTATTTGTTTTTGCATGAACTGTTTAAGTGACATTTTGTTTCTCTCTGAGGACAAATAAAAGCATAGTGACAAATAGTATATACTATTAGACATGGTTGAGCTCACAGAAATCGACCTTACTGTGTGGCATAGAATGTTTTCCAGTTGGTCAGAGTCCAATGGAGGCCATTCTTCTTTGTCTAGTGAGATGTTCCAGCTGTATTTCTGTACCCAAGTTAACAGAGTGATATCATGAGTAAGACAAGGACTTTGGCCTTGTACTACCTGGTTCAAATCTTGATCTTATGCCTCTGAGTAGTTGCTTAGCATAGCAAAATTATAAAAGCTCTCATCCTCCAAATAAGGTTAATTAGAGTACTTCCTCTTATGATTATGAGATTTTGAGACTAGTATATACAGTTGTCCCTCATCTGAGATTTTGCTTTTCATGGTTTAAGTTACCTGTGGCCAACCATAGCTTAAGAATATGAAACTGAAATTTTTCAAAATGGAACAATTCATAAGTTTTCAATTGCATGCCATTCTGAATAGCTTAATGAAATTCCTTATCATCTGTCTCTGTCCGTCTCATGCCCTGAATCTTTTCTGTGTCCAGTGCATCCATGCTGAATATGCTCCCTCCTGCCATTTCTTCCCTTAGCAGCACCCTCTTGTCACATCCACTGTTAGAACTGTAGTGCTTGTATTCAAGTATGAGAGCATGGATGCTAATAATACTTTTATAACATAATATATTGTTATAATTGTTCCATTTCATTATAATTGTTGTGAATGTTTTACTTGACTTATTTATAAGTTAAAACTTTATCATAGATATGCACATAGAGAGAAAAACTCTTTGGTTTCAGTATTGACTATGGTTCTTTTTTTAATTTTATTTTTTTGTGAATATACTGTACAGAGGGGTTACAATTACATGGGCAAGATAATGAGTACATTTCTTATCAAGCATTGCAGCCTCCTCCTTTGTTTACCCTCATATCCTCCAGCTTCCCCCCTGCTTCTCTAACAATCTCCCCCCCGACCGCACAAAGTGGTAAGGTCCGTTCGACTGCAACTTGTACTTCTCATTGTTGCAACAGGTCACTGTATCCTTAAACGACTTGTTTTTCCCCTTCTCCTCCACAAATTATACTGACATCAAATATAGTGAAAACAGGGATTATACTGTGGGGGAGGGACATACAAAACAACAAAGAAATAATCTTATAAATGCATTAGAAACAAATGCATGAAAAACATTTTTATCTAAGGGTTCATTTTCCTGACATCACATTATCTGACCTTTTCTGCTTGACTCATACATATACTAGATATTGCAAATAAGGGAAACCATGGGACCTATGTTTCTTTGGGCTTGGCTTACTTCACTTAATACAATTTTTTCCAAGCCTTTCCAGTTCCTAACAAATGGATAATGTCATTCTTTCTGATGGAGGCATAGAATTCCATTGTGTATATATACCACATTTTCTTAATCCATTCATCTACTGAGGGGCATCTGTGTTGGTTTCGTATCTTAGCTATAGTAAATAATGTTGCAATAAACATAGTTGTGCTGGTAGCTTTAGTGTGGTCTTGTTTGTAAACATTTGGGTAAATGCCCAAAAGTGGGATTGCTGGGTCATAGTGGAGCTCTATGTGAAATCTTTTGAGGAACCTCCATACTGCTTTCCAAAGTGGTTGAACAAGTTTAGACTCCCACCAACAATGAAGTAAGGTTCCCTTCTGTCCACATCCCCTCCAACATCTGTTGTTATTAGAGTTCTTGATTTTTGCCATTCTAACTGTGGTGAGGTAGTACCGCAATGTTGTTTTGATTTGCATTTCTTTTATGGCTAGGGAGGTTGAGCATTTCTTCATGTGTCTATTGGCCATCGTTCTTTCTTCTTCAGAGAAGTTTCTCTTTAAGTCTTTCGCCCACTTATTTATTAGACACTTGTTTCTTTGAGATTTGTTGTTGGGGGATTTAATTTTTTGAATTCCAAGTATATTTTAGATATGAGACCCTTGTCCGTTGTATGGCTAGTGAAGATCTTCTTCCAGTCTGTGGGCTTTCTATTGATCTTGCTAGCTATGTCCTTTGCCATGCAGAAGCTCTGTAGCTTCATGCAATCCCGTTTGTCCAACCTTTCTTTGATTTGTTGTGTTTCTGGGTCTCTATTAAGAAAATTTCGGCCTGCGCCAAGGAGACCTAGGGTTTCTCCTATTCCATCCTGTAATGTTTTCAGAGTGTCTGCTTTGACTCCGAGGTCTTTGATCCATTTGGAGTTGATTCTGGTGCAGTGTGATATATAAGGATCTAGCTTTAGTTTTCTACATGCAGTTAACCAATTTTGCCAGCACCATTTACTGAAGAGGCTGTCTTTCTTCCATTCTATTGTTTTAGCTCCCTTATCAAAGATTAGATGGCTATAGGTCTGTAGGTTCATTTCTGGGTTTTCAATTCTATTCCATTGGTCCTGAGGTCTGTTCTTATGCCAGTACCAAGCTGTTTTGGTTACTATGGCTTTATAGTAGAGTTTGAAATTTGGTAGTGATATTCCTCCAGCAGTGTTCTGTCCGTTGAGGATGACTATGGTTCTTGTACATACTTCCCACTCATGGCGGGTGGAAGGGAAGGTTACTATACTAATGTACTGTGTCTAGCATACTGTAAATGTATGTAATATTAGTTGTTGACATATTATTGTTAATATAATAATGCATCATACTGTAGAAAGACATAATTTATTTTATATAAGTGTGAAAGAAATATGTATGAATACCAAAGCAAGCTCACATAGTAGATAGAAATCCAGTTTCTTATATTGTCAGAGTTTTGCCTCGATCTTATGTATATCCTATTCTGAATATTTAACATTTTTTTACTTAT
This sequence comes from Dipodomys ordii, assembly GCF_000151885.1. Lineage (NCBI taxonomy): Eukaryota > Metazoa > Chordata > Mammalia > Rodentia > Heteromyidae > Dipodomys > Dipodomys ordii. The sequence continues at coordinate 2,442,324 of NW_012267313.1, read as the reverse complement.
GGAAAGACATACTTATTAACGGATCTTTTTTTTTTCTTTTACAGCACTTAGATTTTAAACCCAGAGTTTTATACTTCCTAGGAAGGCACTTCACTATTTGAGCCTTAACTCCAGCTTGTTCTGTTTGGATTATTTTTGATAGGAGGGTTTTTTGTTTGTTTGTTTGCTAGTCTAGTCAGCAGTCCTCCTATTTACATTTTTTGTTATAGCTGGAATGACCTGCTTACACCACCATTCCCAAGGATTTTGTTGATTGGAGCCCTGCAAACTCCATTTGCCTGAGCTAGTCTGGAAGTATCATCCTCCAGATCTCAACATCATACAAGATTTTGCTTTGGTCTGGAAATTTCAATATAAATGTAAAAAATTGTTTTAGTATGACGTCTTCAAGGCACAGTTAATCATTAGAATGCAGAACCATATTGACTGAGAAAAAACATTAAGAAAACTTTTAACAAAGAATTAGCTAAACAGTTAACAAGGGTGCACATTGTTGAAAATTATTAGAACATATGTACTTCCAATGTGGATATACATATAGACACCCAAGTAAATAGTTATTTCCTCAATCTGTAACATAAATGAAGAAGTCATTAAAACTGAATGACCACAAATAGAAATAATGTTAAATGCACACAGGAAGTTCTGGGTTTTGGAAGGTTGTTCTTTATGACATCACCACAGCCTTTCCCTATGGTGCAGGGTGCATCTCCACTCTCTAAGCCATTTTATTAAGCAAGACAGGCTCAGCATAGGATTATTAGGCTGAGCAGAAATGATTTATAGTCTGCTGACATCTAGGGCACATCTCTGTCATGTTCCACCTGTCCATCCATCAGGCCTTCCCTGGTCTCAGTGGTGAGTACTAAAGAGCCAAGGCCTTCCATTTCCAATCCCCTTCAGATCAAGGGAACTTTGTTGAAAAGAATATGCTTCCCTAGAAATCTTGGTGTCCTTTTATAATACCTTTCCATTTTCAGTGGCCTTTAATTAGCCAAAGTGTGTTAAGGCAATTATATATCAATAATTGTTGCCATATATATTTTTTAAACCTACAATGAATACTTTTGAAGTCAAATTTAATGCAGTGATTTAATAGTCTTGTACATCAATGCATCTCCAGGAATAAATGCATGATGAGAGTTATATTAAGTAAAACAAATATTTGCTGAATCAGTCACTGAATTTAAACTTAAGGCAGATGATTCAGCTTTAATGTTTAAACAAACTAGTTAAAACACCGCCTGCAATTTTGAAAAGTATCAGAGTAGTTTATACATGAATTGAGACACATTTTGTATACAACTAGAGTTGGTTTTTCCTTTGTTTCTTTTTCAAAAATTTTATTAACCTTCATGATGTTTACAAGTATATAATGTACTTTGATGGAATTCATTCCATCTATATTACTACTCCTTAGTTCTCTCTTTCCTTCTCTTTTCCTTTTAATGGTTTTGTTGAGTTTTATTGTGCTATATTCATACATATTGATTATATCCCTAATATTTACTTCTGTCACATTCCCCTTGTATCTATGTGTGCATTTATTTACATTGTGATATATTTCACTTTCTAATATAAAAGCTGAAACCGTTTCCTTCCACATAGAGCACAGTAAATTACAAATATTAAGTTAAATACATCCTTATCTATCTATACATCCATTTATTCAAATATATTTTCTTCCTGTGAATTCTGTGACAATTTTTTAACTGAAAGATAAATAGGATAAATAGTCCTGCTGAAGTTCTCTCTTCAGAATCACTGCTATTTTTATGACTATATTCTGTTCTATAGCTTCTTTCCTATCCTTGAATGTTCCTTTTTGTATGAAAGATGCATACTACTTATTTAATCAGAATTTTAAAATATGATGTGTTAGGCCAGAGGTTTAAAGAAACTCTGGAATTTACCTCATTAATAAGAATCTGGAGGTCATCATTGTGATGAGAAATTAAAACTTTATTAAATGTCATACACATAACCATAACTCAGAAACAAGAGAATAATATATAATGTTTTTGCTAATGAGAAACATTTTGACTTCATTAAATATATTTAAATGTTACAGCCAAAGTAAAAATAAGAACTCTCAATCTCTTGCTCATCCTCAAATGTAAGATATGCATTAGGAAATAATGTGTGTATCATTTAATGCCATTTCCAACATTTTTCTTTTCCTAACAAGTTGAATGAAATTAATGTTTGTTCCCCCATATCATCTGTACTCTGTAGTTTTCTATGTCGAATGGTCCCTTTTTCATGTATTTTCAAGAAGATAAAAACCCCTATTTCTGGCCCACTTATTTTTATAAGTAAACTATTTTACCCATGTTCCAGTGAAATATCTTACTCGACTAGGAAATAAATATATCAATTGAGGAGAGTTGAAGAAGTAAGCATATTCCCTACATTCTGTCCCTAAACAAAGTGGAACTTAAGTATTCATTACTTTAAAATTAGACAGCCTGGCTGAGCATGGTGACTCAAGCCTGTAATCTTGCTACTTGGAAGGCAGGGAATGGAGGATTACAGTTTGAGGCACAGTCTGGCATAAAAGCCCACAAGACTTGATCTCCATCAGTGGCTGGACACTGGCAAAGGGGTAGAAGATGTGACTTAATCCTCAGTGCTTCCATACGAACATGCTTAATTTCTCCAAGGTCATATGAGGCAAAAATGTCTTATCAAGGAAGTTAGTTTAGAGACTTGATGCCCAGGGCTTTGGCAAGAAGGAAGGTAGATACTCTCTGGCTCATTTCTACTATGCTTTCATATTTGCAGAAGGGAAACAGATTTTCAGCATAAACAATGTTGCTAGCACAATGTAGGCACAATTTGGTTAGCCTGCTATAACTAGAGAAATGGGCTTGTGTATGGATTTAAGACAATTTATCCTGTTCAAAACCTTCTAAAAATTACTTTATTTTGACACTTGCCTTTAGGGGAGTATACTGGCTTATATTTCAGTTCCTTACTTCAATAATTCGCCATGGAATTCTGAAACAAAATTATGTTTTCCCATCTTCTATTCACTCCTGAGCTGTCTTAGTACACTGCTATGCAATTCAAATGTTCAGGTAGGTAAGTGTAGCTGCTTGAGGAGATATTTCAAATAAAAGAAAAGAAAGCAGCAGAGAGATTAAACGAGCAGATAAAACTAAATGATAGCATGTACTTTGTGAATTGTAGTGATATGTACAAATAGCACTGAACAGAAGATTAAGGCATATAGAAAGAAAAATTGGAGATCCACAAAATCCTAGCCTTAGGCCCTTGTTGATGAATATTCCTTATTCAGTTTAAATATGTACTGAAATTAAACTAAAAAACAGAAACATTAAAGAGGAGATAGGACTAAGTAAAGTGCACAGATGCCTCACTCTTTTTTGGTTGAATGATGGAATTTACTCCATCATTCTGACATAAGTGAAGAAAAGGAAAGAAAGGAAAAGAAATAGGAAGGTCACATAATACTTTACCTGCCAGAGCTGACCTCAGAACTAATGCCAGGATTCAAAAGCCTGCTTACTGTATCCTTCCCATAAAAATATCAGGTGCTGGGGCTGGGAAGGTGGCTCAGTGGTAGAGTGCTTACCTTGTATGCCAGAGGCCCTGGGTTCGATTCCTTAGCACCACATAAGCAAAAAGAAAAAAGCCGGAAGTGGTGCTGTGGCTCAAGTGATAGAGCGCTAGCCTTGAGCTGAAGAGTTGAGGGACAGCGCCCAGGCCCAGAGTTCAGGCCCCACGACCAGACCCAAAAAAAAAAAAATATCAAATGCTGTCTTGCAACATATTGAAAGCTGAGGAAAATGAATGTTCAGTGCAGGGTCCATGAGTGGAAAAGTGGTATGTGATATGACAAAATATGGGAGGAACATATAAAGTGAAAAAGTGATGTGTAATTTGGTAATATCAAATACATAAGCAAATCTGGATGGTTTGTGCATAGATGATATAGATCCAACTTTGTACTTGTTACTTATGTTTTAAACCACATTTAAATTATAAGTATGAAATTACATATCATGGGACTAGTTTATTTGTATGTATTCACTTGAGGCAACTTTTGTGCTAAAGTGCTTCTCCTCAGTTCTTGCTGTTGATTTTACTACTCTATCTTAGTTTTTGATGAGCCCTGAGTGCTGTGATGTTTGCTTAAACAGTTGGATTCTTTGTTTTTACGTTTTTATTGTAAAAATACTGTACAGAGGGGTTACAGTTACATGAACAAGGTAATGAGCACATTTCCTATCAAACATTGTTACCTCAGAGTAAACCTTACACTTATTTGTTCACTGAAAATAATGGTTGAATTTGAATTTTACGTAATATCTTGAACCTTTAGAAGCTTTCAAATACCTGAAAATAATAATGAGGATTTTTATGCTTAAAATTTTAAAGTTACAGTTTTGTTATGCAAGGAAATCAAACATAGGACTTGATTTAGATGGAGATGACAAAAGTCATATAGTCTAAACACCTCTTAATTTAGAATCATGTCCTGCAAGATAGATCTGAAGTGGTGGTCAACCTCCCCCCCAAAAAAATTTTAGAGCATAGATGCAGAGGAGTATTTAACAGAGCAGATTTATTTACTCTGAACCAGAATTAATAAAGCAGAAGAGATGATAAAGCAATAGTGCAACATCAGAGGAAACTGAGTTCCAACAAACAGCCAAGTGCCCCCATTCAGCAAGTCTTATGTATATTTTTTCATCAGTTGTGGGGGTTGAACACAGGGCCTGAGAACTGACCCTGAGCTCTTTTGCTCAAGATTAGAATTTTGTTTTTTAGAAGTTAATTGGAGATAAAAGTCTCATAAACTCTCCTGCCCATTGTGGCTTTGAACTCCAATCCTCAGACTCGTCTCCTGAGTAGCTATGATTCAGGGCATGAGCAATAAGGGACATCAGCTCATAGGTACTTTTATGCATACGGTTTCATTATTATGCTAATAGTATGCTAAGAATATGTTCTCAGTTGTGACCTTTCCCAAGTAAAAGAAGGGTATTTCTAACAACTAGGGATGGAGGAATTTTTTATTTTTACTTATTTATTTTTTAATGAGGTGTCCTTACTGCCAAGATGGCCATTGAGGAGGTGTAACCTCTGAAATAGGAAAAAGTTCTATTGGGTTATTGCCAGATGCTGTTGGCCACTGCAGTAAGAAGTAGCCTCAACTATAGTCAACAATGGTGGAGCCAGATGTTTGACCAAATGTACCAAATGTACTGTCTTGGCTCCTTTGTGCTATTTTTTTTTCTTTCTACTTGCTAAGCACCTATAAGAAGTTAAATGACTCTTTGAAATGTTATCATAGCCTGTGGCTTTAAGTTATAAACTAGTCTTTTCGCTCCCAAACCATGATTCCTTTCTCTCTTTCCTGTTGAATGTCCTGTGTGAAAAAGGACATTGCTAATGATAGGACTATGAAACTCTTCCAATACTATTTATTTCCAAATAGGACTTCAGTAAGCCTATTTATTTCCAAATAGGACTTCCTGTGCCTGTTTTTGTGTATAGTAGAAATGGAGTTGAAAGTAATTAATTTTCAAGATGAATGTAAGCTCAGCAATAATAGATATGAACTTTCTAGTGAAGTATCTCACATATGAGACATTTTCATTTAATATCTATTATAACTCCTATTGCTACTGTTGTCATTATTAATATTATTTATAATTACTTATGGTTAGGAAGCTAAGGGAAAGATTTTCTGGAAGAAGAAGCATATTAAATTGTACCTTTAAAAATGGATATTTTTTGTCAGTTGGAAATGAAAGGCAAAGCATTCAAGGGAGAAATAATTAGATAGGACAAAAGCTTTGAGACTAGAAAGTATATACTCACATAGAATAATACTTTACTAAGTCCTATCCATGTTAAATGTGGAAGAAGAAAGCTTGGAAGTATATGTTCAGCGAAAAACAGTGGTCACTACTCAGTGTTGAACAAAAAGCAACTTAATTCCAGCTGTATCTGATACTTGAAGTACAAAATATTCAATCTATTTGTTAAATTGGTACAGAAAGATAATAAAAATAAAGAAACTAAAAGCTGGGTACAACTCTTCCTTTTTTGTTTTTTAAAATATTTTTATTATAAAGATAGTGTACAGAGGGGTTACAGTTACATGAGTAAGGTAATGTGTACATTTCCTCCTTAGCATTGTACCCCCTCCTTTGATTTTCCCCTACCATCCCTTCCCTCCCCACCTCCCCAACACCTCCCTCCCCCCCCTCAGTAAATGAATGAATCAAAAAAATGTGATACACACAGACACACAGACACACACACACACAATGGAATTCTATGCCTCCATCAGAAAGAATGACACCACCACATTTGTTAGGCAATGAAAAAACTTGGAAAAAAATTATAGTAAGTAAAGTAAGCCAGACCCAAAGAAACATGGTTTCCCTTATTTGCAATAACTAGTATATGTCTAGGATAATCTTATCAGACAAATAGAAAAGGTTAAAAGCTATGTACATATGACCATCTAAGATGATGCTAAGTGAGATGAACCCCAAGATAGGGACACAAGAGGTTATTTTCTTTGTTGCTATTGTTTTTAAAGTACTTATAATGGCCAGGTGCTGGTGGCTCACGCCTATAACCCTAGCTACTCAGGAGGCTGAGATCTGAGGATCAGGGTTCAAAGCCAGCCCGGGCAGGAAACTCTGTGAGACTCTTAGCTCCAATAAACCACTAGAAAGCCCTAAGTGGTGCTGTGACTCAAGCAGTAGAGTGCTGCCTTGAGCTGAAGAGCACAGGGACAGTGCCAAGCCCAGTACTTATAATGTACTATGTGATTTTCTTTGTTTCTTTCTTTTCTTTTTTTTTTTTTACTTTCTGGGATGGTTTACTTTTTTTTTTTTACTTTTTTTTTGTGAAAATACCGTACAGAGGGGTTACAATTATATGGGCAAGATAATGAGTACATTTCTTATCAAACATTGTAGCCTCCTCCTTTGTTTCCCCTTCCCATCCCTTTCCATCTCCCCCCTCCCCCCTTTTGTTTCTTTTGTATGTTCCTCCCCCATGGTAAAGCCTCTGTTTTCACTGTATTTGATTCCAGTGCCCTGCATCTTGTTTATACATTTTCTAATTTGGGGAGGAGAAGGGAAATAACAAAATGCTGAAACAAGGATACAGGTTGACCCATTGTAACAATGAGCTGTACAAGACACTATGTTGAGAATGAACTTTACAACTCTTCCTTTTCTTTCTCAACCTTTTTCTTCCCTCATTTCCTAAACAGTTCAAGCTAAAAAGCACTGAGTTAGAGTGGAGCAAGGCCAGGTCAACAGAGAGGCAGTAGAGGCTCTTATACTTGATGATAGCCTGGGTATGTGTGGCGGGTGGGGGCGGGGGGGAAAACAGGAGTTAGTGAAGAGAACTCACAGAGGAGGAGGAGGCCTGAGAACAGGATGTATCAGATTCAGAAGATCATCAGTGTAGCTGGCCTAAGGCCAGTGTGTGCAGTTAGGGCTTGAGCAGAGTAGAATAAGTGTCCACATGTGGAGAGTATGGAATATAATTACAGTGAACTGAGCAGGGGCATTAAGACCCAAATGTGGAAGAATGGTGTCTGTGTAAGAGGGATAACCTTGCATGTAGTTTCCAATGAGAAATTTGAGGTAGGGATATAGAATTTGGTTTGGGTAATGACTCAAGATGATGGCCAATATGATGTGTCAACACAGGAGGATATCAGGATGAAATGGTAGATTCTTTCTGATCCATGTAGATGCTCAAATGCTTGCCCTGTTCATGATGCCTGAATCTGTATGTAGTGAAGATCATAACAGAGATGAAATCAGAGAAGGCAGAAGAGAATGTGTGTGTGTGTGTGTGTGTGTGTGTGTGTGTGTGTGTATTTGTGTACCTGGCTATGTATGTTTCATAATTCACTGAGAGGGTCTGAGAACAATAGCATTAATATTCTAATTATAATAAGCATCCCTAACATCTGACACATTGCTGTCTAAATTCCATTATCCAGTAATGTAACTAGTGCTTCCCAGTGAAATGTCTGATTCTAAAGCTGGATCAGGAAACCAGAATGACTTTGTTTTTGTCTTCTGGACAGTGAGAAGGGATCATTGATGATCTTGCCTTTACTCTCTAATACTATTTTGGAGTGTTTGATTTTGATTTATTTTATCTATATACATACAATTTGCAACATTTCCCTAGTTTTTCATAACCACAAAGAATTGTGGTAATTATTAGGTAAGAATCTTTTGCCATAGTGGTATAAGAATTTATACTGTTATAAGTACTTCTACAGGGGAATTAATTTTAATGAGCAATATGGCTGTTATGGCTGTATTTTAAAGCAGTGACTCATGCAAATGCATATAAATTATAATATAATTTACTCAGCACATTTTCAAAGTTATGTGTCATTCATATTAAATTACTAGGAGATGAATTTCAAACAAACTTCAATTTTGCCATACTGAACAATATGTAGGCTATGTTGTTTAATTTTTTCTCAATGTATAGTTATTTATATATTGACTTACCTGAAATTATTCTCAGAGTAAAGCAGACAAACATTGATAAGAATCCAGGTGTTTAATACTTCTGTGGAATAAGAGTAAAGACTATCTTTTTTCTTTCTGTTTATTTATTTGATTAATTTTATTCTCAAGGTGATGTACAGATTTATTTATTTGTTTAATTTTATTGTCAAGGTTACAGTTGCATAAGTAAGGTAGTGAGTACATTTCTTGTCCAATTTGTTACCCCTCCCTTATTTTTCTCCCATTTTCCCTTCTCCTCTAACCTCCTCCTGCAACATACTGTCTTTTTGAGTATCGCTGTTGGATTGGTTTGCCCTTTGTCCTTTGTCTTTCCATTTTGTTGTTCCCCTTCCCTTCCCTATTTCAGATAAATACAACACCCAGGATACCAAAATCAAATACAGCGACAAGGTGTAAACTGTAGGAAAAAGAAAACAAACAAGAAAATAGAAACTATATAGTACATTAAAAACAACAATGAAGAAAAACCTCTTGTTTCCATGTTTTAGGGTTCATTTTGCTTAACATCATCATATATGGTCATATGTACATAGTGATTGAGCTATTCTGCTCCTCTGCTAGGATTATCCTAGACATATACTAATTATTATAACTTAGGGAACATGTGGGATCTATGTTTCTTTGGGTCTGGCTTATTTCACTTAGTATGATTTTTTCCCCAAGTCTTTCCATTTCCTTACAAATGTCATTCTTTCTGGTGGAAGCAAAGAATTCCATTATGAATATATACCACATTTTCTTGATCCATTCATCCACTAATAGGCATCTGGGTTGGTTCCATACCTTAGCTATGGTAACTAATGCTGCAATGAACATAATTGTGCTGATAGCTTTAGTATGGCCTTGTTTCTGGTCATTTGGGTAAATTCCCAGAAGTAGATTGCTGGGTCAGAGGGAAGCTCTCTTGTTAGCCTTTTGAAGAACCCCTATACTGCTTTCCAGAGTAGCTGAAAAACTTTACACTCCTTCCAACAGTATAGTATCTTTTTCTGTTGGCCACATCCCCTCCAGCTTATATTGTTACTAGAGTTCTTGATTATAGCCATTCTAACTGGGGTGAGGTGGTATCTCAATGTTGTTTTGATTTGCATTTCTTTTGTGGACACATTTCTCCATGTGTATTAGCCATTCTTATTTCCTCTTCAGAGAAGTCTCTCTTTAAGTCTTTAGCCCACTTATTAATGGGGCAGTTGTTTCTTGGAGGATTTGTTTTGGGGGGATTTAATTTTTTGAGTTCTAAGTATATTTTAGATATGAGACCCTTGTCCGTTTTATGGCTAGTGAAGATCTTCTCCCAATCCATGGGCTTTCTGTTGATCTTGCTAGCTATGTCCTTTGCCATGCAGAAGCTCTGCAGTTCATCCAACCTTTCTTTGATTTGTTGTGTTTCTGGGTAAAGACTAAATCTTGACCTTAGTGCTACTATGATTTATAAGCATGTATAACAAAATTAAGGAACAAAAATATTAAAATTGTATATAAATCATACAAACACTAGTAATTTTTTACTTCCTTTGTTCTTCTCTCTTTTGCTATTTCCTAATCGCTTGATAAACACAGGTTTTGAAGAAGCATTTTTTCAACTTCATTTTGTCTCATTCTATTTTGTAAGTCTTTATTGGTGCCCTTTTCTCTGAATGTGCAGATGGATGAAAATCTTTCTTTTAAGTGACAGACATTCAAAAATAACAAACATAAGAAGAAAAGGAACACCAAATCTGTCAAGATGTTAGAAAAAGACTATGAAGTTCCATTTGGTTATAGCTCTATGTCTGTAGAAATTGCCTTACTGAGTTTATTCTCACCATGCACACTCCATTGGTGAACTTTAACTTCAGAACGTTTCAAAAGGCTGACTGCTGGTGGTCATGCCTGTAGTCTGAGCTCCTAAGGAGGCTGTGATCTGAGAATTGGAGTTCAAAGCCAGCTCAAGTGGTTAAGTTTGTGAGACTCTTATTTCCAATTCACTACCAGAAGACTAAGAGTGGGGGCCGTAGCTCAAAGTGATAAGAGTACTAGCCTTAAGCAATAGAGCTCGGGGATAGTGCCTACTTCAAACCCCATGACCAACACAAAATAAAAATAAAAAAGTAAAATATCTTCACAGTGAGTATCCATTCTGTAATAAATTAGTGAGTGTCCATTTTATAATATAAGGTTGACGTTTTAACCTAAAAGCAGTAGAAGATAATTTAAAAGCAGGGCTAAGACCTAAAGACAAAAGTACATTCTAGTAGATTTTTCTAGATCAAAATCTAGGTTTTAATATCTTACGTTTTATTGAGAGGACAAGCATATATCATTCTCCTGTCTATTATTTGTGCACTTGTTTTCAAAAATCAATCTTATTGTAAGCTTCTTTTTTTAAATCTCAGAGCGAGAAAATTACAGGAAAGTATTTTAGTAGTATAGCAATGGGCCACCACCTAATGAAAATGAACATATGCAAATGAAACCAAGTCAGCATAAAACTTAATCAGTGTACCAATATTTAATAAAACTTAATAAAACTTAAATCAGTGTTCTAATATTTCCTTTGATCTGTCAGACTTCCTATCATTGTGTCTTTGTTAAGAGAGTTATTGCCGGGCGCTGGTGGCTCACACCTGTAATCCTAGCTACACAGGAGGCTGAGATCTGAGGATCGCAGATCAAAGCCAGCCCGGGCAGGAGAGACCGTGAGACTCCTATCTCCAATAAACCACCAGAAAACCGGAAATGGCACTGTAGCTCAAGTGGTAGAGCGCTCGCCTTGAGCTGAAGAGCTGAGTGACAGCGCCCAGGCCCAGAGTTTAAGCCCCACGACCGACAAAAAAAAAAAAAAAAGAGTTACTGAAAATAACCAGCTAATAGATTTTCAGCCTGATGGATAAACTAAAGTAACATTTTCCTTTTGTAGCACTAGAGTAGAATAAAAATGTAGTATTTCCACAATGAATTCAAAGGTTGTGGGGTAAACTTGTTTATTATTCAGAAATGTATCAGGATGAACTTTTGAATGGACTATAAAGTTCATAAGGGCAAGCATGACAGTGTGTTTATATTTATGTCTGTAGCTGATATTTAATTGAAATGTATCAATCTCTCTAAAATAGACCAATGAATATTGCTATTATTCAAAGTATTATTTGGTTAAAAATAATAACAATAATAATAATTCAGAATTACTCTTTTCAGTGCCCTGAAGACATATCAGGTGTTTTTCTACTACATATTTATTTTTAATTTTAAACATTTATTTTTTTGACCTGAAAAAAAATCCTAGAAGATTAATGAGAGTAGAAATTCTGCTTCTGTGTTGTTGTTCTGCATCCACCAAACTATTCTACAGTCTTAGAATGAACAAAACCTAAGGAAGACACTTTTCCCACAGTGCTTAATTTCATTAATTCTCATATTAATTCTCACTGTTTCATCAGGAGAAAAATAGGTTTAAAAATTAATTAAAAGTTTGCCCTCTTTCTCCCTTGAGATAATTGTCATTCCTGTAAATGACAGAGGCAATGATATGAAATGACTTAACTTGGAGAAACTGAAGACCTGAAAAAAATCCAAGTCTGGAAACCAGTACAGTAAAATTTGTTTATGCAGAGTAATAGAGGAAGTGAATATGGATCACAGCACCTTGTATACAAGTGGGAAAATACCTCAAATAAAACCCCTTTATAGAACTAATAAACACTAGTTAAAAATGTTTCTATCCTTTGGATATTATGTATTAAGTATCCTACTCACACTTTGGGATCTGTGAATAATGTCAGTGGTTTCTTAGGAACAATGTTTAGAAGTGATGAATTCTAATCTCTGTCTTATGCCTTCCTTTGAATTTTAATTATGTGACTGATGTAAGCCAATATGGGAAGGTTGTAACTCAGAAGTTATTTTAGGACTTTCCCAAATTCATTTATTTATTCAAAAAAGAAAAAAACACAAAAATTAAAATGCCATTCATGCCCAGGACCCTAGGTGACAGAAATGGAGTGATGAATAGCATATTATTTCTTTGAAGGAGTTTATATTTTAGATGGGAAGACAGAAGACATGTGCAAATTAAATAATCAAAAGAGTTTTAAATTTCTGATACATTCAAGGAAGAAAATAGAACTGCATGATGTGATCTCAAGTGAGTCGCTGAGTGAAGCTAATTCTGATAGGATTTCATATAAATCCTTTCTGGAGTGAAGTTGGATCTGAAACTTAAGTGGAAAACACACACACAACACACAACACACACACACATACACACACACACACACACACACACACACACAGAGTACGGAGCCAGCCATATAAAATGCCAGAAAAGCTTACCAGAGATAGGATCCTTCTGTAGGAACATGTTATCGAAATTCAAGGAATAGTAAAAATCTCAAAGACCTTAGAAACCATGGAAGAGAGTTTACCTTTTGGTTTATGGATAAATTCAAGCCACAGGAGCATTTAAACAGGGAATTATGATTTCCTTTGTTCTTTTAAGCCAAGGATTACTCTGGAAACTCCATGGAATAGATGATAATATGAGATTGTATTAAGAGAGTGCAAGTAACTGAAGGAAATTGCCTTTTTACATGCATGGCATATGGTAGCTAGGCAATGGAAATGGAAATGAGAGATAAATCCATAAGACTTTGTGATAGATTAAATGTACAATATGAAGAAAATAAAATTAAGGATGATGAGATTTTGTTGTGTGCAACTAGACGGATGAGTGTCCAGTCTCATTTGGTTGTGTGATAGTGTAAATGTGTGCCCTTTGAAGTTTGAGAAAGTTAAAAGTGAAATACACAGACAAGATGGAGGCTGAAAATGTAGGATTGGATATAGAAGACTCAATCATCATTAGAGACTAAATTGTAGAACTTTCAAATTCAAAGGTATTTAGCAATTACATTTTCTAATGACTTGTCAAAATTTTAAGAACTTCAAGAATATTTGCTGCACTTTATTTCTGAGATGTAAAAATATAAAACTTTTTATTCTAATGATATTGAAATCACATGACTGGTGAAATCATGAAATTGCAAGCTGACTTGCCAAAATGATAAATAATGTGCAATTGCAGGTGCAGATATTTAGACAACCAAACAGAATATTAATGTGACTGATTCTTATAATGTTATTTCTATTATCCTTATCCCCTGATTTCAAAATTATTACTCAATGCCTGTTTTCACTGACAGGCTTTATACATTTTTTAAAGGGCATTGGTAATAAGTTTTAACTTACAAAGTTATTAATTAATAAAAAAACTTTGTATTCAACACAGTATTTCTTTTGCAAAATGGTTTTATGTTACAAAGTTTGGAATCTCAGAGCTGAAGTCAATGCTCTCTTGTTGTCAGTGGTATTCATTGACTAAATTTTACCAGAAAACACACATGAATATTAAAATAGAAGTCAATTCCTTGCAGTTTATGCTATATATCATTTATTCCACAGTGCCTGTCTAGAATAACTAGTTTAACCATTATTTAGGTTCTCTCTTCACCATCATGTTAACCAGAGCAACACAAACACTAGACCATGATAGCTGTCAACTCTTTAACATGAGTTAAAAAACAATTTTGAGATTTTAATTTATATAGCATCACACCTAGGATGTATTTGCTTACTGGGGAGAATTTCCTCATCTAGAGTTTTATTCAAATATCCACAACCACGTCTCAATTTAATTCTAGAAATATGGCCACGAGTGACTAATGAGACTGAAATAATCAACTCATGTAAACAGTTTCACAGACATACATGTTAGAAAAGATAGCAAGACCTGTGTTGATAGGATGAACCCTCCCACGTCCTTTCGTAAAGTTGTCAGTCCGGTGGTAGCTAAATCAGTTAACATTTCTATAGTGCTGTATTAGATGGATAAATTATTTGTAATCTACATTCTAAGTCTCAGAAAGTTGTACACTTTAACTCCTGTGGTAAAGGTGACCTTGCTATTGTGATTCAATTATAGATCTTGAGATGAGAAAATTATCTTGAATTTTCCAGGTAGGCTCCATCTCATTACCAGAGTCTTTACAAGGGGGAGAAAAAAGGGTCAGAGCCAGAGAAAGGATTTGATGACAGAAGCAAAGGTTGGGAAGAAATACTTGGTGTGCAGAGGAGCTATCAGCCCTGCCTAGGTATTGTGCAGAAGGAAGAAACACGGACAGGTTTTAGAGACCCTCTTGGGTCTCTAAAACAAGCAAAGTCCTCCCAACATCTTGAATTTAGTTCCACAAGACTCATTTAGGAGGACTTAACAACTCAAACATTATAGCATAATAAGTTAATATTGTTTAACCCACAAATTGGCCATCATTATTTAGAGCATTATTACTGATTCAAGCAGATTTTGGCATCTGACAGTAGGATTCTATCATAACTACCTAAGAATGCAGAAATAACTTTGGAATTGAGCAGTGGGTCAGAAACTTAGAAAATCTGAAGAGCAGCTGAGAAAAAGCCTAGGTTTCCTTAAACTGACTATAACAGAAATATGAATGTTTGAATGTTCAAAATCTCTGCAGTGAGCCTCACAAGAAAGTAAGGAGCATGTTCTTGGAAACTAGAGGAAATGTGATACTTTTAAATGGCAGAAATCCAGCTAAATTGTGTCTTGTAGTTTTGGAGAAAGCAAAATTTATAGCATATGAACTTGGATATGAGATAAGATTCCTTACCAATGTGCAAGATACAACCTTTCCAAGCACGCATACACACACATACACACACACACACACACACACACACACACACACACACACACACACACACACACACACATGGACAGGACAAAAATAAATACATATATTAAAAATATATGCACACATCCATAAAAATTCTTGATACTATTATCTATGTAATGGCAGTACAATTTCCCAATTTTAATCCTTTGAGCTTCAAAAAAGGCAAATGATAAATCACAGAAAAATTCAAGTATCTTATTCTTAGCAATTAAAAACAGGTCCTCCGAGTGAATCCCTAAATCAAAAGGATTACGTTAGTTTTATTGCAATATTATGGTAACATGATCTCTGCCATTCTTTTTTCTATATTTATCCTATTGTAGGAAAAGAAGATTAATATCATATTTGGTCTCCTCAAGACACATTTGCAGAATGTTATAGAGCATAGGTTTATGATTATTGCTCTATTATAGACAAACAAAATACCCTTTATCCTCTATCAGTTTAGCATCTGAAATTATAAATTCTATTCAGTTTTTAATGAAATGTGGATTACTTTGAAGATTATCTTTCTGATTTAATAAATGGCATTAGAGTGGAAAGTTAATTGGATCTTCCTTGAATGAGCAGTAACCACTATGTGTGATTGATAGGGGGAAGAATAGTACAGAATGTAGCTAGACCTTTTTTTTATGCCCAAAACGATTTTAGGTTAGAAAAATGATTTTTGTGTGATCAGTTTTTCAAGTAAATTGGGAAACTCCTTTAACATTCACAAATAATAGGAAAGATTTTAATCTTTTAATTTTAAGATAAAATGTCTTTTGAGTATGAGATACAAAAAGATGCCTCATACTGCAACACATATGTTGAATGTCGTAAAGACATAGAAAATGAATCTCATTCCCTCATTTGAATGGTTCTAGATTTGATCGATTCTAGTGTTTGAATTGACTCAGATTTCTTACTTCTGATTGTTGACACAGATCTTAGCTGAGGTTCAGCATTTGGAACCTTGTTCTACTTTGTATATTTCCTATTCCTTTTTTCATATCTTTTGCCAGACCTACTGCATTTTCACAACTTTGTAAAACTCTATAACTAGTCTTCATTGTTTAAAAGTTCGTGAGGGTGCAGATGGTAGAGGATAGATGGTAGAATTGATGTAGAATTGATACGTGATCCTCATCACATTTTTTGTATAGTCCTGATAGTGGCAGAGAGAAGTTTAAAGCTTGAATATTACTGATCCTTCAGTTAAAAATACCAATTATCTTTTGAAAACCATGCTAATCTTTCTGATAGATGTTTGTGTATGCAGGTGTGCCTTACATATTGTCAGTTCTGAAAGATAGTGTTTGAATTGCTGGCTGCAGCTGTTATTTACAACACCTGGTCGTGCATCTGTGCCTCTTAAAATTCCAGTCCTGGCCTTTGTTTGAGGAGGCCACCCAATTCTGGCATACTCCCTGCTTTCTTGTTCTGTTTTCTAATCTGTTTCCCAGATAAAAACCAAATAGGCCATGTTCTAGTAAAACTTTCTTATATTTATCCCGATAACCAACATCTCCCTTCAGATCCCCTTATGAAAATCTACTTGGTATTATATAGGTATTTTATTGACAAGTTCAGTCAAAAAGGGAGATAGGTCAAGGCAAATATGGTTCATTACTGGGAGACTAGCTGTGGATTAGAGAATAGAATAAAATATTTAATGTAAAGGTAAGAAAAAAATTGAAAATCAATAAGGAATCTGTAGGCTAAGCTCCTATGATGTAGGCTTTTTCTTTGAGCTTTTCTAGCATAATATTTCTGAGACATGAAATAGTAGCAAATACTTTACTGCTGTGATGTTTTTAATTTAAATTTTACATTACTATGGTAAAAAAAAAACCACCTAATGAATACATCTTTTTCCATTGTTTAGTGTTCTACACAATCCTTCGGGAAGGATTTATTGTATGTTTTCTGTCTGTCATGTACTGAATCAGATACTGAGATCCAAGGAAGATGGTTGTAGGAAGGAAAGCATGACATCTGAATGCAGCAACTATGCAGAGCAGGTTTGGGCTGAAAACAGCCTTTGACCACATCACATGAACCATGTGATAAAATCCTTCTCAAAGTGATCTCCCAAATCAGAAAAATCTCGAAAAGGATGCTTCCTTTTCGATTTCAGTGGAGTATTTTATAAACTTCCTATAACTCAAAGTATGCTAATAACTTTGTTAACCAACTGCATTCTTATCTAAAAACATAGAGGACCTTTTTTTTCTCTTTTGGTTCTGATTTCATGAAAGAAGTCATCAAACTAATGTTTTTAACCAGTGGTATTTATTATTTATTTACTGAGAATGAGGATTTCTTCTCAGATCTATCTATATTTCTATATCAATAGATAATAGAAAATATTTTTTTAATTTCTATCATTCTAAAACAGTGGCCTGAATCTTTTAAGCTGTTTGGGCATCATGTTTAAGTTAGAAAATGAAGACCATACATTGGATGAGTATACTTTTATGCCTTTCTTCAATGGTAGGTTGTTCAAATTTCTTGGCAATTAATTATAATAATTCAATAATCATCTTTGGCAAAGGTCTTTACATTCTTTGAATTATGACAAATCCCTAAAAGTATTAATACTAGGTCATAATGTGTATGTGTGTGTGTGTGTGTGTATACTCACAAATACTTATAGCCAAGTCTGGTGTCGGTGGCTCACGCCTGTAATCCTATCTACTCAAGAGGCTGAGATCTGAGGATCACAGTTTCAAGCCAGCCCAGGCAGTCCATGAGACTCTTATCTCTAATAAACCACCTGAAAACCTGAAGTAGTGCTGTGGCTCAAAGTGGTAGAGTGCTAGCCTTGAGCTGAAGAGCTGAGGGATAGTTGCCAGGCCTAGAGTTCAAGCCCATGACTGACAAAAAAATAAAAAATAAAAATAAATAAATATTTATAGCCAAATTGCCCTGAAAAATAGTTATATAAGTTCACATTTCATTGTATTGGAATCTCCTTTCTCCATACCCTTACCACTATTAACTAGTACCATCTTTGAAAATATTGCTTTATCTCATCAGCATATATTGTTAAGATTTCATGATGTTGACTGTTAATAGCCCACATAAGGATGCTGTTAATTGTTGTTCAAAAACTGTCCCATAAAGAATAAAGGAATGAATTCAGTTAATCATTCAGTTTAGGTGGTGCATTTTGCTTCAAATGGATATATGAAAGAAGTCAGACAAATACTCCAAGCTCTTTCATTGAAGACTGCTCTTAGGGGCAATGCCTGGAAATACTTCCATTTGCTTTGGTGCATATTGGTCCTGCCACACTTTGTGAGCTACAATAGATGTTAAATTGTCTTGGATGGTGATGTGTCTTTATTAGTCACTGATAGTCTCAGATATCTGAATTCTTCAGACTTTTTTCTTAGTGAGTAGGACAATATTCCCCAGAAGCTGTAAAAATTGTGCTTCTTATTCTTCAATAAAAGTAAAATGTGTCAAAAAAAAAGTGGAAGAAAGCTAAAGAAAGCTTGGGATTCATTATATAAGCCAGTTGGCAGAAGCAAAGTGGAGAATATTTTCAAATTCACTGTGAAGAGAGATTCTTTTTTAAGTGTAGGTTAAAGCTACTATTCAAAAAAAAAAATCATCCAATACTTTAAAGAATGACAATAAGTGGAATGTCACAACAGTCATAAAAATGTATAAGGTACATTAGTATTTTTTTAAATTCTCCTGGAAGCGGGGGGTTGGATAAACAGCTCCATCTCTTCAAAGACATATAACAGTTTGGGTAAAAGAATTTAGAAAAGTAGCACATCACTGTCTTGGTTTAGTTGAAGTTCTGTTTACCAGATGTTTTGATAGAAGTCTTTTTCAGTGTTCAATATAATGAAGTCTGTGTCTCACATAGCCATGGAATGTCTTAAGCTATATATACTGCTTGCTGATAAAGAACATATGGTTTTGGAAATTTGTGTTAAAACTACATAAAAAGTTTGCATAAAGCCAAAATTCAGTGTGACTTTCAATAGAGTAATTGTTTTAAAGGTCTTAAAGATTCATATAAGATTTTACTATTATATATAGTATAGCTATCTAGAGGACTATATTGCAGAAAGCTAGAATGTTTCATGTTCTCAACTAAAAATAAACTCATGTTTTTTTTAATTTAATTTGAGAAGAACTTAGTATTCGAAAATAGTCAACAATATATGGACAAGATATTTATTTAATTAAATGATGCTAACATGAGTTTTCAGATACCCTACATTGGCCTGGTTTTCTGTGACCCAGACTTCATTGAAATAGTCATGTAGTAAAATGTTAATTTTGCTTAAAAATTATGTATGAATGAACTTATGACTGAAGTCTATGAGTGCCAAATGAATAAGCTAATCATGTTTTGTAAGGTATGCATTTTTTTATGTTCTTTTTTTGTGAAAATACTTTACAGAGGGGTTACAATTACATGGGCATGATAATGAGTTCATTTTTTATCAAGCATTGTAGCCTCCTCCTTTGTTTCCCCTTCCCATCCCTTCCCATTCTCCCCCCCACCCCCCTCCCAATCCCGCTCCCCCCCCACCCCACACCAAAGTTGTAAACCTTGATGAACAACAAAATAAATGTCCTAAGTGGCTATAAGAGAGTTTAGTTGAGTAACTCTGTCAGGTGTCTGGCTTGCCCTACATTTGTATTGAGCATTTATTTAGTTCTAGTCACAAGAACCATTGCTCATCATGCAAAATATCAAAAAAAAATGACCTAACTTAACTTTCCTGCAGGAAATGGACTGACCATACAATAGCAGACTCCAGTTACAAATTTCCCCTGAGATGTAAATTAATTCAGTCTTAATCTGGGATGATTTAAATGACTAAGTGTATAATTTCTCTCCCAAAGAGAATCTATCAGTGACAAGAGGCCTGGGTCTAGAGATCAAATTATACAGGTCTGCTTAGTGAAAAGAGGAAGAAAAATCTGATTCGTTTAGAATGAAAGAGAGGTGCAATGGTTGGCAGCACAGTGAGTGATGTGCTTTCCTAGCACCCCTGAAAGGATGATTTAGAGAGATGACAGAGCTTTAAAGGGAAGAGGGATTATTGCTCATCCTTCTCAAACATCCTTTATAAATTTGTAGTGTGTATTATTTTGCCAGTCTTATTAATTCTTTTATTTCCATGTTTATGTCAGTATTCATTTTATTAAGGACTTAAAATGCCACCCACCAAATATAACAGTATCAGAAATACAAATATGAAAGAGATGACTTTCAGACCTGAACAGCCCAGTTGCTCTTTCCATCTCTTGACATTTTCCATGGATGAAAATGATCTCATCTGGTGTTCATGACTAAAAATTACCACTTTAAAAAAATTAATGCTTTGTTGTTTTTTCTGACCGTTAAAATTAGAATTCTCTTTACAATTCTGTGGTTTGGCACCCATCTCCACATTTAGTCAAACTAAGACCAAGTATTGGTTTCTAAAGACTCTCTGAGTGAGGCTGCTCCCAGAAACATGAGGAAATTCACAAAATTCTCATTGGTTATTGGATTTCTTCTCTCATCTTTGAACAGGACTTGCTTGTCTCTAATTCCTTGTGTTCACATTTTGAGGCATGCCTGAAACAGAGGTCACTCAACCCTACCACATCCCAAATATAATGACTGTTTTCTGAGGCTCTCTTCACCAAAATGGAAATCCATTTTTATAAGTTTTTTATTGTGAAAATACTGTACTGAGCAAGGTAATGAGTACATTTTTTTAGCAAGTATTGTTACCTCCTCCTTTGTTTTTCCCCTTCCCTCCCACCTCCCAACTACAGCCCCCTCCTCCACCCCCCACCTAAATTGTAACATTCGTTTTTCAATATAGTGTCTTGTACATCTCTTTGTTACAATGGGTCAACCTGTATCCCTATTTAAACATTTTGTTTTTTCCTTCCCCTCCCCAAATTATACCAACATTAAATACAGTGCAAACAGGCATTATACCATGGGGGAAGAGCATACAAAGCAACAAAAAAATCTCATGCTACAGTATACATATGTTAGAAACAATAGCAAGGAAGACAAAACCACTTGTGTCCCTATTTTGGGGTTCATTTCGTTTAACTTCATCTTATCTGGTCATATGTACATAGCTATTGACCTTTTCTACTTGTCCCAGACATATACTAGTTATTGAAAATGAAGGAAACCATGGGACCTATGTTTCTTTGGGCCTGGCTTACTTTACTTAACATAATTTTTTCCAAGTCTTTCCATTTCCTAACAACTGGGGCAATGTCATTCTTTCTGATGGAGGCATAGAATTCCATTGTGTATATATACCACATTTTCTTGATCCATTCATCTACTAAGGGGCATCTGGGTTGGTTCCAAATCCATTTTGTGTGCCAAGACACACCCATCAAAAGATAACCAAAGTTTTCTAACTTCTTGTAAAAAAGAGCTCAAGAAAAAACTTAATAGATACTTATTAGCTGAAAAATGGAAAACAAACATTCAAAAAGACAAAAGGTACATTTCTGATGTGAGGCACTGCTCCTTGAATCACCCTGTGCAGCACTGGGGCAGCCTGCCCTGTGCTCCTAGATAGGGGATCAGCTGTGACCTCCTCCCACTAAATGTTAACAGGGCTTCAGCTCTAATTACTAAGAGATCAAATTACTGAGAGATCACATTACTGCTTCCAAAAAGTCACTACCTGCTTTGCTGAGAACCATTGTTATGGAACAAAATCCCAAAACAGGGTCTTTATTTTTGATATCTGTCTCAATTTGATAACTTAATTCAATGATGGTTTTGCTCCAAATCTTCTATGAACATACAAAGTCATTGGATTTTTTTTTATCTTCTTTCCTTAAAATAGACCCAGATATGTCCATGCTAAGGTATGCTGTGTTTTTATGAGTGGTAGATAGTAAAGGGAAATCCAAACTGCTCATGTTGTATCATTACCATTACTCTGTTGTTATCCTGTTTCCAGAAGATATTGTTGGAAAGCACTTAAGGATTCAAGCATGTTTTGCCAGAAATAAATGTAATACAATTGTTTTTGTTTGAAATAAGCAATGTCCTCGGAATGAAAAGTCAATAGACTTAGCAGAAGAGAATGTACACTTCCTGAGTGTACACATTTCTGAGGAGCTGCAAAATTTTTGTATCTATTTACTTGCATCTTTCTTGTTAATGTGTTTTTCTGATATTAGTACAAAACACCTCATATTACTTCACTCATATTTCCACTTTGATTTACACATATTATTTAATCCACAATTCTTTATTAAGGATGCCTATATTTTGTGTTACTCTAATTCATGTTTTGATCATCAAACTTGTAGACCCTCTTCTGATTCTCAATCTTTTCTTCACATTAAAAAGAAAATGAGGCTGAGTGCTGTTGATTCTCGCATGTAAGCCTAGCTATTCAGGAGACTGAGATCTGAGGATCACAGTTCAAAGCCAGCCTGGGGAAAGAATGTCAGTTAGACTTTTTTTTTTGTCTGTCATGAGGCTTGAACTCTAGGCCTGGGCACTATCCCTCACCTCTTCAGCTCAAGGCAAGTGCTCCACCACTTGAGTCCCAGAGCCACTTCTGGTTTTCTGAGTGGTTTATTAGAGAGAGTCTCACGAACTTTCCTGCCCAGGCTGGCTTTGAACCTTGATCCTCCGATCTCAGCCTCCTGAGTAGCTAGGAATATAGACATGAGCTACCTTATGCTCTTGAGACTCTTATCTCCACTTAACCATCAGGAAACTGGAAGTGGAACTGTGGGTCAAAGTCATAGCACTAGCCTTGAGCACAAAAGCTGCACCAAGGCCCTGAGTTGAAATCCCCTGACCAACAAAAAAATAAATAAATAAAGACTAAAAGCAAAACAAAAGTGTATCTGATATAATTACTCCATGCCTCAAAGAGGACTTGAAAATTATGAAACTTTAACACGTTTATTTTTACCTCTAGATTTCACACCACTTAAAACTTGGTTTGATACCATTCTTTAAACCAAAGCATTTCCTTTATAGAATGTTGGATATTTAGTAATTTTGTACTGAATGAATGAATATACCTTGTTTGTGGAGCATGCACATGTTTTTCTTTCATGAAGGTGTTATTGATTTATTTTTACTACTCAGAAGCTTATATTAAACACTGATGTTCTAAAATCCGCTGATCAAAAGCTGATCATCAATTTGAATGCAAGGTATATTGTTTTCTTTTAACTATTAGTGTTGGGTTATTTCTGCAAACACACGGAAATGTTGATGGAGCGGCTCACATGCCTTTTCCTCTTGCTACGTATAATTGCTCGTCTTTACCCCTTTTAACGAGGACTATGGTTATTTGTATTGATTTGTTAAGATATACTGCCCCTTGCTTAAAACAAACAGTGGTAATTTAATTTTGATGATGGTTTATTTTGCACAGTTGTGTAAGTAGAATACGGGCAGACTAGTCTTTATTCAAGAAGGTGGACATAAATACAAATGAGCGTTTCTTTGTATGTGAAAGTGAGGAGCTTTTTTGACCTTTTAGTCTGGTTCTGGCAGTTTACACCTGTAATCCTTACTTATTCCAGAAGCTAAACTCCAAAGGACAGAAGTTCAAAGATAGCCTTGGCAGGAAAGTCTTCCAAGAAACTATCTCCAGAATAATAACCATCAAAAAGCAGGGTTTATGTGTGTGTTTCAACTGGTAGAACGTTAACTCGGCATCCTCAAGGCCCTGAGTTCAAACCCTGGTACTGTCAGAGACAGGGGTGGGGGGCAGAGGAGGGAGAAGGAAGATAACAAGTGATAGAGGGAGAAAATTAACCGTTAAATCTCCAAGTTTATTTTACAATTCAAAAATCTTTTACATATATACTTATCCACCATTCTAAATAGTGGGTTTAATTTCTAAATTAGTATGTCTGTAAAATCAAACATTTATCTTCATGCAGTAATAGCAGACATATCCTGTTCTGACATGTCCTCTGAAGTCTGACAAGATGACACCTTGTGAAAATAGCTGTGATCACAAGAAGTTTGAATGTCACCTCAAACATTTTGGCTAGAGAGGTTTGTCAGCTGGATATTTGCCTTCTACATCTCAACTCAACAATTGCTATCTTTTACTACAATTATATACCTCAGCATCTACTCCCACATCCCCTGCCATTTCCCAGCAGTCACTGTCAGATTGAAAGGCCAATTCTGTCATCTGTGCTAGGCCTCAAATGCTCTCTCCCAAGATCAGTAGTGCTTTTCCACACTGCTTGGTGGGCCACTGGAAACAACTTAGAAGTATTCCACGTGTGATACACAGGCGCCTGGATCCTCTGCATAGCCCACCTCCTTGATCCCAGCATTTCCATATGGGCCTCCTCCACCTTCTCATCTGTTATTCACACAAAGCTCAACTGTTCCATCCTCAGAAAATCACAGAGCTTCAGCATAGACTTCTGAGTTTTCAGAACTAATTGTCCAGAAGTGTTTATCATCTAAAGAAGATCTGAAGTCAGGCCCAGCAGTAGTTTCCTCAGTGTTTTTGCCCTGGCATTCCTCAGTAACTGGATCCAATCAGTATCTGCTGTTAACTGACTCCTTCTTCACAAGATTGGCTGTTAAAAATGTAAAGAAAGCCACAGGCTTTTTTACATTTGGTAGGCCTTTGGCCCTAGAAACTGGAATTACTGAATTATTCTTTTCATAAAGAGTACAACATTTTTTTACCCTTACCACTAAATGGACTATAATCATCTTTGATGTTTACTTGACCTTTTTTATACCACTTTACAATGAAGAAGCCTTATTTCATTGTAAATAACCCATGTATATAGTTGAAAAATCTGTGGAACTGTGTATCATCGGAGCTCAAATGACTCTCTGAAAAGTATGAATAGATGAAGCTACAGGCATGGTAGTTTTACTAACATATAACTGAAGAGCCAGTCTTCTGTTGCTGATGTGAATTACACAACTGGCTAAGCCTGAGAAAAACAGCATGATTATTCATTTCACACAGAGCCGGAAGCCTGAAGGAGGAAAACTACAAGTTGCTAAAGTAAAAATAGATAAATAAATTTTAAAAACATACCTCAGGGAAGCAAGAAGAATGGGTAGAGCAGACACCAGCCATCACTGATTTGAAAGTAAAACTTAGGAGGCAGGAACTATAGGAAGGCAAAAAAGAGGAAGCCTGGGTAGTTTGCATGATGCTGAAGCTGGAAATTAGGAACAGGTCATAAGTCACAATCAAACAGGATGTTTGAGATCAGAGTAAGCACAACCGAACAGAAACATTAAACTGTTCAAAACACACCTGCCTTTGCCAGCAGAGTCCCTGCTGTGTAACCGCTGCCACTGGCCTGCTGCAGCCTGCAGCTGAGCATCATAACGTCTGGATGGCACTATGGGAGGAACAGGATACTGACCCACACACACTGCGATGTGCTGAGCTTTGTCCTAGAGAACAAGAAAGAACAATATGTCTCTGTCGATTCTTTATTTCATTAAAATTATTTCAAGAGCTGCAAATCGGAAATTTAAAAATGAAAATAAAAACCATCCAGGCACAAATAACTCATGTCTGTAATGCCTGTAATCTCAGGAAACTGAGATCTGAGGATCATGGTTCAAAATCAGCGTGGGCAGACCAATCCTCCAAGACTTTTATCCCCAATTAAATAGCAGAAAGCCAGATGTGGAGACATAGCTCACAGTAGAAAACCAGCCTTGATCAAGAAAGCTAGACAAGAGTTTGGGTCTCTATGGGCAACCTGAACTACCAGCACACGCGCATGTGCGCGCATACACACACACACACACACACACACACAATTAAGACTGACTTCAAGTGGTTTTCATTATAGAAACACTTAAAGATGAGAGGGCTATTATGAGACAGGAATAGTGAATTTAAACACATGGAACTAGAATTTTCATTGTCTTTTATTTTCTCACTCATTCTGTACCTCCAACAATAACAACAAGGATCTTTACTATGTCTAGTATATTTTATTCCTTCTGTTTCCCTTCATTTTGTTTTTTTGTTTGTTTCTTGTCAGTTGTGAGGCCTGAACTCTGGGCCTGAGTGCTGTCCCTGAGCTCTTCAGCTCAAGGCTAGCACTCTACCACTTGAGACACAGAACCACTTCCAGCTTTTTCTGCTTATGTGGTGCTGAGGAATTGAACCAAGGGCCTCATGCATGCAAGGCATGCACTCTACCACTGAGCCACCTTCCCAGCCCCATTTGGTGTGTGTGTGTGTGTGTGTGTGTGTTTTAAGGAGTGATCTCCATACATCCAAGCTGACCTGGAACTCACTGTGTGGCTCAGGCTGGTTTCAGATTTGCAATTACCCTGCCACAGGCATGTACTACCATGTCTATTCTCACACAGAGCATTCAACTATTCCATGGATGTCAAAAATTCTTCGTTTGTTTCTTCTGGGAATGATTTGGGGGAATTCCATTTTTCATCTTCTCTCCACAGCATTTATATGACATTTGTATCATTCAACTTTGTATTATAAGTGCAAATTTCTCTTTTCCTAAAGTACAAAGTTTCAGAGAGCAGGAATTCCAGATTTAACTGATAGAAAATGTACCAGTCTAGAATTGGGTATAAACTTATTGTGGAGGCCTTAGTCAAATCACTATCCATGGGAAGTTGCCCAAACTATAAATCCAATTGAATGAGTGTATGTGGAGCAACAGGAAGTAAAGGCATTCACATCTTAGGTGTCTTGCTTCTGCTTCACCTACAATGCCTATTTTCTTAGTCTGTTTCATATAGAGCTTGTACATATGATTTTATTGTATTTTTTTTAATTTCTACTACTAGCCACTAGTGGTGGTTCACACCTGTACTCCCAGCACTCAGTCTGCTGAGATAAGATCAAACGTCAAGGCAAATCTGAGTGAACTATTTAACAAGACCCCATCTCTGATACTAACAATAATAGTAATAATTTACTGATATGATGGTGTGCAACATTTCTCCCAAACTTAAAATTTCATTTTTATTTCATCATCTGTTAGACAGACCTAATAAGTGTCTTATAACTGTGTGGGGAGAGGGGCAGGAATGAATATTCTGACTCTACCAGGCAGTATTCAGATTTTCATACCACTTTCCATGTGGAAAGTTTAGTATAATCTGGAGAGAGTTCTTTTAAGGGGAACTATGATAAAGATTCTTCTTGAACTTGATTTTTGCCTTGGGGAAATAAAAGGCAAACCAGATGTGTAAAGCTTTGTGGAGAATGAGCTGCTTTCAGAAGAACAATCCAGGTGCTGCTTGATCAGCCAGGTAGGGCTTATTTCCTTTTTCAGCTTGAGCCATGCCTGTGAACACTGTGATGAGACTAAAATGATCCATGATGCATAGCTAGAAGTAGAAACCAAGAAGCATATAGGTTTCACATGGCCAAGTCACTTACTGGTAGAAGTTGGTTCTAAGGTCTTCTTGAAACACTGCTGTTTAAGTTGCAGGCCTTGTGGTTTATATTTTTTAAAATGCATCTCCTTTCTTGCTACTTAATATTATTCCTAATGTGCCAGTTAGTTTGTCATTTAAAAGTTGTGTTTCTGTGCAACAATATTTGCTTTTTATGCCCTGGCCAGATTCCTTTTACCAAACTTATAAAATTCCCAGTTGCTATGTTAGTTGCTGATGTTTGAGTCCTAGCAGAAAACATTTGCTTTGCCTAGCACCTACGAGGCCCACCTCTCTATCACTGGCTCACAGCCAGTGACTGGCAAGGGGGTATGATGTACAAAAGGTAGGTCACTCCCTTATTTTAAGACCAGATCAGCTCTCACGGTTTTCACTCTTAAGGTCCCCATGAGATCAGGTTGAATTTTGGCTGCAACTAAGAACATATTCTTACATATCCTTTTGTCCCCTGCCTCTGTCTTTTTCATCTAAGAACAGTTCTTTAATAAATCGTATGCACCAAATTCTTATCTCAGACTCTGCTGCAAGGGAACCTAACCTAAAGTGTTGATGTTTTTGACAATGCAGATTCTATCATCTTTTATCATTCATTCTCATTCTCTAGCACACCTGGAACATGGTACTCTCAAGTTTTTTGAAGCATGAGCATAGTAAGATATTTGACATTAGCGCTCAGCGTAGAAGATGCATGATTGAAGTCACAAGCAGGCCAGCACAGCTCTCACTTTGTTTTGACTCCGAACTCTGAAGAACTGGGACCAGAGCAGAAACCAGAAAGTTGGAAGTATTACACTATCAAAATGGAATTTATTTTGTATCCTAATAAATCAGAAACCACTAAAGCATCATATAAAAAGACAAATGTTCTCACTTTTTAAAAGTTTCTAAAAACACTTAATCCATGTGATTCTGATGCACACCTACTCTCTGCCACATGTCCTACACTAAGTAGTGAGCAGCTTTTAAAAATAAGATTTTCACACTCCTTAGACTTGTGGCTAGTGGGAAGCCTGATAGAGGAGGCAATAGTTGGTGTCATTCAGTGTGTAGATGTGAAGCAGAATGTCATATAAAATGGTTCTTAGATAAGTGGTGGAAAGGACTAGAAGCCATAAATGCAGCAGCATGAACCAAGGTATGAGATCACAAAAGCTAATAGGATGTTAAGGAAAAGTTTGTAGAAAAATTTATATGACATTAAGTTAATAGTACTGAGCTATGAAACAGCTGTGAGACTGAAGGTTTAACTGCCTTAGAACAGAGGAGCAGGTATCCGTCTTCTCTCCTTTAAAAATGATTATAATAGCCAGGCGTCTGATGGCTCACACCTGTAATCCCAGCTACTGAGATCTGAGGACCGAGGTTCCGGCCCAGCCCAAGCTGGAAAGTCCATGAGACTCTTACCTCTAATCACAGAAAAAGCCAGAAGTGAACCTGTGGCTTGAGTGATAGAATGCTAAACTTAAGCAAAAGAAGCTTAGGAACAGTGTTCAGGTCCCCCAGAGTTCAAGCCCCAGAACTGGCAAAAAAGAAAAAAAAAGTTTAAAATAATTGAGTAACATGTAAAAATGTTTGGACATAATATCAGAAACAACTATTAGTATTCTTGTTTTTACTTTTCATCAAATGCTTATGTCAATATTTCCCCTAATTTCAATGATGGTAATTCGCTACAAATAATTTTGTAGTTGCAGTTATAACCTAAGCTTTTCTCACATTCATGGGTATTTTTATTGTTAGTGACTAAATACTATCATAAATCATGGGACTGCTCTTTTATTCCCTATTTCCATTTTTTTCCCCTGAAAGCCTGTACACTTTTAAAGAAGGCGATGATAGACTTATATTTAGATCTTCGCTTTGGGGCTGGGAAGGTGGCTCAGTGGTAGAGTGCTTCCCTCATATGCATGAAGCCCTGGGTTTGATTCCTCAACACCATATAAGCAGAAAAGCTGAAGTGGCACTGTGGCTCAAGTGGTAGAGCACTAGCCTTGAGCTGAAGAACTGAAGGACAAACAACGACAACACAACTGTGCTTTAAAGATGCATTAGATTGGGCTGAATAGGAGGTAGAATCAGAACCGTCAGTGGAGGAAATGTCTTGTATATAGGAAAGAGGTAATCTCCACCTCTGCATCCCAGTCCTTGCCTAGAAAAAGGAGATACAGCAAGTCCCAGAGGTGCTTGTGAAAGTTAATTGAAATAATATATTAGAAGAACTTGGCATTTATGATGCTTCTAAATGATCATCCATTCTACGGAGAAATCTGTGGGAAAAAAAAATTAAAGGTCAGTTTGACTTTTTAGGTATCCAATTTCCTGAAAGTCTCTGAACTCTTAAATTTAGGAAATGTCTTACTTGTTTCACGTGATCACTGCACTGCATGACTTATATTATTGCACAACATGCCTATTTCTGCAGCAGGTGATCTAGTGAATGCCAAACAATAAAAAATCTGATGGCTAAGTGCATGCTTATGTAGTAGAGAAATGGACTTGTAGAGTTTGCTCTTAAGGAATCTAATGAGTTCATTAACCCAAGAAATGATGAGTTAAGTCATTCATCATGTTTAAGGGGTGGGGAGAGGCAGATATTTTGTTCTCTTGCCAATGAATTAGTTGTAGATCACGGGCTTGGTATAAATTATGAGTTAAATAGATGAGATCCAACAGTTATTCCAATGTTTTTCTGATGGTGTGAAATAAGAAAGTGTGAAAAAGGCGTAAATCGACTTTTTCCTATGTATCATGGAAATTAGCGCCCACCTCCCCTTCTCTAGTACAGGCTCCATGAAAGCAGAGCTTGGATCAGACTTAACACTGCTTCCTCTGATAACTTAGCAGCTGCTTAAAACATTTGTTAAAGGTATTAAAAATGCAAAGTGAATGAAATGGGATGCTGGCTACAGTTCTGGGTCAACCACAATTTCACTGTGGTGTTATGTTCTACTTAGCACAGTGGGAAGGAAAAATGGCAAAAGTGAGTAATAACCCACTTAACTGCAACTAAATCTCTATTCCTTTAAAAGCAAATACATGACAAAGAGCTGCTACATAAGATAGGCTACAAAGAAAGAAGTTTTATTTTTCAAAATTATATAATCTTCTCAAGAATAAAACGTGCTGTGTGCTGTTGACTGCTCACTTCCTCACATTGATAGTGAAAACTGTTACATTCTTACTGTGCACTAAGCTTTTCCAGGCTCTTAAACATATAGTTAATAATCTTTATTATAAACCCACAGAGCAGGAATTATTTATCTCACATTAAAGATGAGAAAACTGCTTCTCCCAAAACAATTGCAGAATAATTTGTTTCTTGTCAGAAGATACTTTTTTTTCCTGCCTCAAACTGTTTTCTAGTCTAGATTGGCTTTTAGCTATTAGAAATAGCTACTATGACTGGATTGTTATTCTATTTTTAACACATATAAAACCAGGAGACCTTTTATGACAAGTATTTGTATGAATGAGTAGAAAACTAGGAGAGGTTTAGTTTTCTTCCTTGTTCACAGTTGCGTCACTTAGATCTCTTGGAATTCCTTTGGTTACCAAAGTATGTACCTTAAAAAGTATCATGTAACAAATCTTAGAAATCTGGATAGTTAAAATAATAATATCAGATCTTATACTACTAATAATAGTATCAGATCCTGGAACGTGTTAAATGTTACCTTTCAAAGAGATTAAGTAAAGGATCTCACCAGGGAAAAATTATCATGGATTAGCATGATGAGCCTTAAAGTGAGTCAGATATGTCCTTGTAAGGAAGAGTAAGGCAAACAGCTTATAGATGAGAATTACCATGAAACAGGTATTTTGTATTTTGTTGCATTATGCACTGCAGCTAATAATCCAAGAAATCAATTACATACTAAGAATAAGAAATTACACACTAAGAATGAGAAATTGTCACTATGCTATAAACATTTCTAATTTTTACTATACGTGTGTGTGTGTGTGTGTGTGTGTGTGTGTGTGTAGGGAAGTTACAGGGATTATAAATTTATTTGAGTAAAGTCTAGCAGGGTGGCAAGCCTTTATTCTTCCAAGGACCATTTTAATATTTATAACATGATCTGTGAGCTATACAAAAGTATCAGTACAACAAACAGACACCCTAGGCAAAGTATTTGAGAAGTCTGCATGTCTGTCCTGTCAAGTACTAAATGATTTCACAGGCTTCATATAGCCTGCAGGCCTATGTTCTCCATAAACACATGTATTTATTTTATGGTAAAGGGCTTTTAACTTAAGATGGCCAAAGCACTGATAATTGTATATTTGTTATACACAAATTATTATAGCCAATTGCAGGTGGCTCATGTCTATAATCCTAGCTATTCAGGAGGCTGACATCTGAGGATCATGGTGAAGGATCCCACACATCTATCCCAGGGGACCATGCAGAAGCAGGCAGACACAAGAGAAAGATTATTATAAGGTTTATTAGAGAAACCACATTTCCCCCAAGAGGGAACACAGGGCACCCATTACTATCTAGGTAGCAGGAGGAGTCTGGGCATAGGAAGTAAGGTAGATGGGAGCTCAGATGGGTCTGGGTGGAGAGAGAAAGGGGCCAGGGCAGGGAGGAGCGCAGGTCTGGGTGAAGCTGAGGACCAAAGGTGGACATGATGCTTACACATGGTTCAAATCCAGCCTGGGCAGGAAAGTCCATGAGACTCTCAACTCCAATAATCTACCAAAAAAGCTGGAAGTGGAGCTGTGGCTCAAGTGGTAGAGTGCTAACCTTAAGCAAATGAAGCCTAAGACAGAACCTAGGCCCTGAGTTCAAGCACTAGAACTTGCCAAAACATAATAAACAAATAAACAAATAAATACAAATGTAAATTTTTCTTTCTGTGATCTTAAAAGTTACTGAAAGGTTTGTTTCCATTAATGAAGAAAGAGGTAGAACAGAGGAAGATTTGACACACAAGAGAACAGAAAACTATATGACAAAGAGTTAGAAACTGCTTTGATGTCATAGAGTAACAAACAGCTTCCTTTTGCAGGAAGAGACTAGTAATTGAGCCACATGAGCCTCAGGTATGAGCCCAGTCCTACTGATACCTTCGTGTGGCCCAGCCACACTGCCGTTTGACTTGCAGGTCACCAAAATATACCAAATGTTGTTTCTACCCATGAGATTTGTGAATTTCTTACAGTGAACATGGAAAACAAATATGTACATGGAAAATTATTTTATGGCCCTTTTCTCTGAGGTATACTTATTTAGTCAGCATTTTATCTTATTGAGGTGGGATCCAACCAGAATTTTCTAATTATAATTTTTAAAAAAGCACATTGATTTTTCTCCCTTATGTAAATGTGTTTACCCATTCTTTCTATACAAGGTAGGACAATTTAGCAAAAAACTGTGTTGTATCCTTTGAGGTTCAGATTAAGTAACTGATATAACAAAAGTTGGAGAAAACAATCTGCTTGAATCAGAGACTTTGGAATATGAATGCATACAAGCTAATAAAGGAAAACAAAACAGCCTCAGAGGGAAAGAGTGTCTTATGCAAATCTTTGTTGTCAGCCAAGTTCATTCAAGCAGAATGCAGAACTATGGTTCATTGTTTGCTAGGGATTTAGGAATGGCTTGAGATAATCTAATTTAAAAGGACTAACAAATTCTTTTGGCTCTGTAGAATTTATTCCACATATGTCAAAGATATACTTCTTATAATACCAAACAAACTGGCACTATGTATGACCTTAGTTGTAAAAGTTTACATTTTATTCTCTCGTATTCGTTCTATTGACACATGTTAATTAACTGCAAAAGTATAGTGATGCTGCAGAATGTGCTGGATGTTATCAGAATCAGTTGAAATGTAGTTCTGCTTTGTACATGGAAAAATATTAACATTAATTTTCACAGTTGATGCCAAATTTGCATTTTTTGTAAATGTAAACATATAATAGATAAGCATCTTTTTTTTCTCCTTGAAAATATTCCTGGTAAATAAGAGATTTCATAAGATGGTGCTTTGCTGAAGCCATAGCAACAGAATCTTATATTGAGAACATCATCTGTTACAATGCAAGAACTTGTGGTCATGTGGTTAGATTCAGTTACCAAAGTACATGGTAATGTGACAGGAGAAGATCTGTGCAGATGTTTATCCAGATTTTGCAAGGAATTATTTTAGTATGTGAGTATGGCTTAAATGCAATGTACTTAAATGATTGAGTGACTTATGACTTTGAACGTTTAAATAGCTCTGAATTGTGGAAATAGGTTAAATGCCTATTTGGGAGAGAGAGTAGAAAGAGTCAAACATATGTGAATTGCCTCACTGCCTTAGGAATGTTCTTTATTTTAGTTCAAAATAAGAGATGGAATAGTTCTGTTAAAATGTATATGCTGATGAAAAGATTGTGTGTGTGGTGTGTGTGTGTGTGTTTAAAAAGAAGACTTCCCAGCTGAGTTTTAGGAGGAATCTGTAGCAAAATAAAGGACATCCTAGAGACAGATTCAGTGAATATAATAAGATTGGTTGAAAGATAATAAGAATGGTAGAAAGGAGAGTAGAAATACCAAGTCCAGGCCTGAATGAGAGCAGAAAAAATAAGGACTGGGATGTGCTTTGGAGTTATCGAGCCTCCAGAGAAGTTTAATAGGCATTCATTCAAAGCCAGAAGCTAATGCTTGAATATAAACACATTACACCATACAAATGAAAGTGTATTCTTATTCTGTTTTCTGAATTATTGGCATCATATATATACATATCTGTATGTATATATGTATTTATACCTCTCTCTCTCTCTCTCTCTCTCTCTCTCTCTCTCTCTCTCTCTCTCTCTCTCTCTTTCTCTCTCTCTCCTCTCTCCTGGTTCTATAGGTCCAGGGCTAAGGAGTTAAGGAGTCAAATCTGTTAAGGAGCCTTTGCTACTGAGGACTCTGTAAAATCCCAGGGTTGTGAAAGGCACAAGGCATTAGCAAGCTTGCTAACTTAGGTCTCCTTCCTTCCCCTTCTAAAGGCAGTAATGCATTCATTCATAGGATCCCCTCTTCCTTGACTTTACTTATCCTAGTTATTTCCCCAAGTTTCCCGAATTCAGAAATCCTTCCCCAAAAGACCACCAGAGACCGTCACCAATGTAAAAGCAAAAGGAGTCTTTATTGCAAGCGTGAGCTTGGTCCCCTCAGTCGTACATAGCATCAACGGATGACGCTGAGAGGCCCTGAGCCTCTCAGGAACTTTGCATTCATCATAGCACCTTGTAACAAATCACTACACACTGTGGGAAAATCATAAAAACAACTCTATAGTATGATTGGCGCACTACAAAGCGGGAAAGGACCAGAAACTGGTTGTTGGTTAGATCAAGGGGACTGAGGTACTTTAAACTGATTGGCTTGCACCACAGGGGAGTCTTCAAGAGGATACTTGCTAAACTGCAGGGTGTCCGGTTTAGAAAATGGTCACCAGACCCCAGGAGGGGCTGTTCTGGAATTTCAGATACCTCCACATCCTGCCTTAAGCAAACACCACACCATCTGTGCTTCCCAGGATTTCTGTGCAAGGCCATTTCAGATATCTCCACATCCTGGCATCTAGGGTTCCCAGGACTGTCTGTGGCTGAAATAGGTCAAGGTTGCAGAACTGAGATGGGGTCTTAAGTAAAATGGAGTTGCTCAGGTTCCTCACAAATACATTTATAAAATTTCCACTTGCTCTCTTAATACTTTATAGTGGGGACTGAATTGTAATATGAGTTTAATTATTTTTAAAGGACATTCCTACCATAACTAGTAGTGTGAGGTTCTACACTACGCTCAATCTAGGGAAGCTGGTTTCTATGTCCATGCAAATTCCCAAGAGAGTAGTCAGCATTGATCTCAGTTAGAGACTCTGTCTTTTCAGTTCTTAGACTGATGTGACTTTTATAAATCTACTGTGTTCTTATCTAGTTGTAAATCTTTTCACTCAGCCATCTAGAACAAGCAAACAACCTTATATTTTACTGTAGTACGTTTGCTAGAATTCCCTGTAAACTTGCTGGTGACAGCTAGTCATTTACAAATTTTAGTCAACATGTTACAGATTGATATGTCATTAAAATACTAAGTAACTGTTTCTTCCTGACACTGAATTTATGCATTTGTTCTAACTGAACGCATACAATAGGGACCATTCTTTTTTTGTTCCTTAAAAATATTATTGAGAAATCCTAAGTTTAGGGTTTGCTGATCACTGTAAGAGCCAGATGGCTTCAATTATCCACAAAAATGGAGCAGATGAGGCCCATCCCTTCCCAGCAAGAATCATCTCATAATTTTTTTCCCCATCGGACCACACTATCCAAGCAGCAACATTGTTGTCCAAGGTCCTATCTTGTCCAGAAGGAAATGTATAGAAATATGGAAGAATGAAGAAAGAGTTAAGTATGGGAATTTGGCTGAGTTAGTATCTCCTATGGTTTCTACCATTTTGAGAAGCATTTTATGTATATTTAGACTTTCCAGAAGGTTTTCCCTAAGGACACTTCATCCTTATACTTCTCACCCTCCTTTGATAAGGCTACCCAAAGAATCTTTAAAGTCTCAATCCTTCATTCAGAAGCCAGCAGATGTCCCCTCCAAAGAATATGTCATGTTCCATACTGGTGCTCTCAGACATTGTCCAGATGTCTCATTTCTTCAGCTCTGTGGGTCAGGTTAGAGAACGTTAAAGAAGTAAATGAGGTAGCATAACATATCAGGAGAACAGGTGCTCCATTTCCTCTGCAGTTTCTTTTCCTGCAATGGTTGTGTTGTGGTTAGTTCTCTTTACTAAAACTGTTGTTCTAGAATAACTTGTAAAAGTAATATTTTTTTGAATATGACATAGCTTGAAGTAAAAAAAAAAAAACCCAACACCTATCAGCATCATCATTACCTCAGCGTTTAGTGAAATCAGACCTCCCCATTGCCCATGGCTGTCAGTAGATAAACATGCCTACTATTGTGCAAAGCAACAATAGCATCAGTTGGACCCACCTGAGACCTACTGGTTCCCAAGAGAAGTCATAGAGAGTACCTGTGTTCATTCATCCCACTATCAGGGACGGACAGGATCTGCTTTCATATGTCAATGTGTATTGAAATCCTTTGAATCTGTCTGCTTCTGAGGGGTGGGTAGAATTTTGCCAGTTCATGATGCCATAAAAACAGCCTGAAAATCACAGGTGCAGCCAAGCTGACAAGTGAGAGTGGGGAAGCTAGGTGGCCATCACGCCATCCTGTTGCCCTCACGTTCTGTAGTCACAAGGCGAACTTACATGGAGAGCGCTCGCAAAGCCAAGATGGTACAGAAAGGAAACGTGTGTGTGGGTGGGGGGGAGAACTGAGTGTATATTATCCAGGAAATGAAAGGAGAAGAAATTGGAGGGATAGAAAGAAAGAAATGAAAGAGTGAGAATAGACTAATTTTATCTTTACTTTTTGTAATACTGAATTTAATTTTCCTAGTACTTTTAATTCTTGTGGTATTTCTTGCAAAAATAAATTCAACTTTTTTTAAAAATTGGAACAGTTCAAAATTAATCTTAAAATAGGCATTTTGGAATAATTATAAAGAGAGTAGTGAATATTTTCATGGATCAATTTCTCAAATTGTGTTTGCTTTAAGCCTTTAGCCTCTGCCTTGTTTTGTCTTGTCCTTATTTCTTCTAGCCCTACGACTCACTTCACCACAAGTTACACACATTATTCCTTATTTTAAAGCAGGAAAAAACTTGTGAACATAGGATTTAATCATTTAACATTTTAATGATCCGAAGTGACCATA
This sequence comes from Dipodomys ordii, assembly GCF_000151885.1. NCBI lineage: Eukaryota > Metazoa > Chordata > Mammalia > Rodentia > Heteromyidae > Dipodomys > Dipodomys ordii. The sequence goes on along the minus strand of NW_012267313.1, from coordinate 2,404,841 downwards.
GTTAAGTAGAATCCAGCACCGAATCACCTATGTAAGTATAAACCTGCAAGAGAGATTTTCTTTTAAAAAGCTTGTCTAAATATGAAAACATAAAGGGCTAAGTGACTGAAGAAGAAGTCCTCATAAATATGAGGCTCAATGAAGTGCCTGAGAAGGAGCACTCCTCCTGAGGTGCGGCTTCCCAGAGGTACAGCTATGTCATCTGATGACTTTGGAGGTCTGTACCACCTGGCATCTTTCAAAATACTGACACATTTGCCTTTTCTCCATATGCTGGGGATTGTGGGTAGTAATGGGACTCTAGAAACCAACTTGAAGGAATTCAGAACAGTAAGTGAAAGACACACATGAGCATTGGGTGCAAGGAATTTGGAAATGATTGAAAAAGGAAGCATACATAAGGTCAAAGAAAAATAAAATTACTTGTTTTGCTGGCAAGTAGATTTGAGAAGGAAAGTAAGTGACAAAATGTTTGAGTTGCAAATTTTCCAAAACAAAACAAGCAAAAGTCCCTGTGGCAGAACTGGCCTAGAATGTACATCCACCTTACAGGAGAAAATATTTCCTGGAGTATGGGAGAACAGAAGACACCAGTCATGGGAGCTTAATTCCTTCTAAGAACTAATTTATATCACCTACTGTAGCTTTGGAAGAGTATGCAAAAGGTTAATAGCCTATTTGCATTTGTACTCTAAAACATTTTCCCAACAGTGGCAATTGAGCCAAATTGCTTATGTAAAAACTATGTATTGCTTAAATCTTTCTTCCTTTATAGAAAGTGGAAATGCTGGTATATGCCCTCGTAGAGACAGATATGGAAAAGATACATCGAGATCTGAACTTTATCATTGTACTTCAGTGTTATTTAATCCACAGTATACCTAGGAAGGAACATTGCCACCTCATTGTAAAAGAAACTGATATAAATTCCCCCTATCTTAAGCATCAGTAATTCATCCCTTCAGAAATGCTTTCTTGCTCTTTTTAAACCATTCTTAGCAAGATGCCAGTGGTTCACACCTGTAAGCCCAGCTACTCAAGAAGCTGAGACATGGAAGATTATGGTTCAAAGCTTATTTGGGTAGAAGAGTCTGTGAGACAAAACCTCGGCTGGAGATGTGGTTCGAGTAGTAGAATGTCAACTGTGACCAAGCATGAGGCCCTGAGTTTGAGACTCTGATGCTGGCAAATAAATAAATAAATAAAAATTAAAAAAAACAAGCAAACAACAACCAAACCACATTAGGACTGGAATGTAGCTCAGTGATAAAGGGCTTGTCTAAAGAAGCCCCTGAGTTCAGTTCGATAGGAGGGGAGATGGGCACAATGAGCCAAGATGGAGGAATTCAGATCTGGGTGGATGAGAGCAGACTTCAAGAAACAGATGGAACTTCCTTTTATTGAAAGGTCCAGCTCTCACAAGGAGAAGGTGTTGAGTATTAAAAGGTTTATTATCTAAGAGTAGACAAAATGTAACCCATTGAATTGTCTCAAATCTAAGTGTGTGTTAGCTAGTTGAGAATTAGAAACTGCAAAATGTAGTCTTAAGCCAGGTGCTGGTGATGACACCTGTAGTCCTAGGCTACTCGGGAGACTGAGATCTGAGGTTCTCCTTTCAAAGCCAGCCCAGGCAGGAAAGTCTGAGAGACTTTTAGCTTAATGAACCACAGAAAACTGGAAGTGGCACTGTGGCTCAAGTGGTAGAGCACTCACCTTGAGCTGAAGAGCTCAGGGACAGTGCCTAGGCCCAGAGTTCAAGCCCCACAACCAATAATAGATAATTTTCAACAATCAACCATTTAAAGCTAAAAACCCAGTGCCCCACTCCAAAAATCCTGGTCATGGAAGAAACTGAAAGCTAAGAATTGTGGTTTAAAATCAGTCTGGTCAGGCAAATCCTCAAGATTCATATTTGTATTTAACTAGCAAAAAGCTGGAATGCAGGGGTGGCTCAAGTGATAAAGCACAAGCCATGAGAGAAAAAAACTGAGCAAGAGCACAATCCTAGAATTTGAGTCCCAATACCATCAGTCACATGCATAAACAATTAAAATGTGGTTTATAGCCAAGCATTAGTTGCTTTTCCTATAATCCTAGCTTCCAAGAAGGTGAGGAGGATCATAGTTCAGGATATTCTGGACAGAAGAGTTTGCAAGACTCCATCTCCAAAGTAACCAGCAAATAAAAACAGGGCCGGAGGCAAGGCTCAAGTGATAGACCACCAATTTAAACACAAGCCATGAGTTTAATCTCCAGTATACTTCCTCATTTTAAAAAAGTAGCTTCTATCTATTCATTCACTCAACACGAAAAGATATTTAAGATTAAAAATGAATCTTAAATTCCAAAACATTAATAATTTAGACTTTATACTAACCTATCTTAGAACAGCCATAAACCAACTAAAATCATTTTTTAATCTGGCTCCTCTCTCCAATATTAAGGTAATCTCTAATTTAGTAAATAAACACCTGTGAAAATTGCAGTGCAACCTCTATTAATATGATTTAAACCATGATGTGTGTTCTCCTGAGATATGCCAGATTAATGAATTATCTAAACCTAGGTGGAAAATGACCTGTTCAAAATGAAAATAGAATTCATAACTACAAGCAGCCAAAAAACACAGCTTGACTTAACCCTTTGATTTACAAATAAGAACAGAGAATGAGTTTAAAGCTACATCATCTTTAATATTTTAGAGCACATCATACTTGTATAATTTGAGTACTATTAGAGTTTTGATTTTTAGTTACCTCTCTAACATTCACCGTATATTCCATACAAATGTGGCTTCCTTTCTTTTTTTCTCCCCTTATCTGTGTTTTGAATGACATGTTTGGATGACTGGTTCAGATCTGGCATTCTGAGTTTGTGCCAACAAAAATGTCAAGTGCATTTACCTTTTAATTACAGGCAGTGCCGAGGTTTTATTATTCCAAACTTTTCCTCGAGGAAGAGACTCTTCTGAGCCTGAGGTTCATGGGAGGAAAGAAAATACCACTGACATTATCACAAAGCTTATTTCCCCTAACGTCTCCACATTTATCATTTTATAAAACATTTCACTTGAAAGTTTATACTTAGTTGTTCCATAGCCTGTTCTGCTATGTAAAGACTGTGTAGTAGATCCATGATTCAGCTTTGTTGGTTTTAACTTCTTTCCATCAGTTCCAGAGAATCATCAGCTGAACCCACTTTACTTTTCATAGTCCATCACTACTCTACTGTCTCACACATTGTAATCAATATGTGCGAGACGCAAGTCCTTTCCACTCCCCTTCCTTTGCCCATAGCATATATGTGGATGGGTTTGTTGTTCTGCAAAAGCAAAGACTTCTATTACCTGACTTCATAGAAATGGTATTGTTGTGGTCTGACCTCATTCATTACTTGAGGTGAGGGAAGAATCTTATTTATAAGCCAGACAGCTTATCTCTGAACTCCCTTTATTACTGAGTATATGGAAGAAATACATACAGAATCCTTTACTGTTGCTATGAGACAGTCTACCAAAGATACATAAAAAGCTATACCATCATCCTCCATGTCTTTTTCTGAAAGGTCTCCACATGCTCAAATCTATTGTAGACACCTGAGGTCTGTCTTTCTTTTTCTTTCTTTCTTTCTTTCTTTCTTTCTTTCTTTCTTTCTTTCTTTCTTTCTTTCTTTCTTTCTTTCTTTCTTTCTTTCTTTCTTTCTGTTGTGGAGCTTGAACTCTGGGCTTGGGTGCTGTCTCTGTGCTCTTCAGCTCAAGGCGAACGCTCTACTGCTTGAGCCACAGCACCACTTCCAGTTTTGTGGTGGTTTATTGGAGATAAGAGTTTTACGGACTTTCCTTCCCAGGCTGGCTTTGAACCATGGTCCTCAGATCTCAGCCTCCTCAGTAGCTAGGATTACAGGTGTGAGCCACTGGCACCCAGCAAGGGATTTCTTTATTATATTAAGAGGATAAGGGACTTATTGCTATCAAGGGATGATTATTTCTTTGTGTATCATTTACATCACAAAGGAGGAGAGGAGGCATGCTGTGTTTTGTTCATTGATGATTGCCCAAGTCTACACACAGGCCAAGGACAACAAATAATTTGCATAATTTATGAAAGGAACAAAAAATGAAAAAATAAAGTACCATTCTCATGTATTTAAGACAAAGCATGAAGTATGATTTTCTTTTAATTAAAATTTATTTTCGTGATTTCATGCAATCACTCTCCTGGATTGATTCTATCTCTCCATCTAAGTCTGCTTTTCCTTCTGAAAGACTTCATTGGGCCTGTCAATGTATTTTTATGATTCTCTCTCTTTAACTTCTCTTTTTATGAGATAGTAGTTAAGGTTGACAATTCTATTCTTTTTTCTCTTAAAAAAAAAAACAAGGTGGTGGCAAAAGAATTTTTTGAGGACTGACAACATTCTCTCCAAGTAAAAAGGACACAAGAGCTCAGAAAGCCTAAGTTCTATTTTTAATTATATCCATGAAACTAAAACCATAAAAAGGTTTTCCCTTTCAAAGTGTATTTTTCTTATCTGAAAATCGAATTGTGCTTTTGTTAGAATGATTGTTTAAGTGATGAAGATGTCAGCAAGCCACATGCAATCCCTTCTTCCTCTGCCAGAACCTTGATTTTGCCTCTTCTAAGGCTAGTCCTTCAAATACAGCTGCATCCACTTAAAGATGATACACTATTTGAAGGAAAGCCCTTGTTTATATTTGATTGTGTTAGTCACATACAAGGTTTTGTGCTGTTCAAGCATTCAAACAATATGAGGTCAGTAATTAACAATCAAGTAATCTCTGTTTTGAGAAATAAGACTTAACTCTCTCTCTCTCTCTCTCTCTAATGTTGCTTTTTTGGAAATTACAATACTATTAAGGACTCACTGCATATTGATGTCAATATGGAAGGTATGGAAGATGTGTTTATCATGTACATCTTGCTGATGTGAAAACTGAGTAGTAGTTTGGTTTCCCTGAGAGCCTTGATATATGGCAAGTGAAATGGAATATGAACCCAGACCAATGGTTTTACTGTAGTAAAAAGTATAATCATTCTACCTGGTCAGATTGTTCACTCTTTGTGCATGTGTTTGATAGTCAGATTTCTGTTGTTGTAACAAAAATACACTATTGAACTACCTCCACTAGTCATATTATAAAGCAAAAAGGGGTTGTTTTGGAACCCTTGTTTCATGATCAATTGGCCTCATTGATACTGTCCCTGGGCAAGACAGTATATTATAATGTGGAAGGCGGAAGAATCCTCTGTCTTCAGAGGATCTGTCTTTGCTTCCCAGCAAAACGAAAGGGCTGACATTGGTAGTCCAGCAAATGGTTGGACCTCTTCAAGGTCACACCTCTGATTACCTAACTTCTGAAATTAGGCCCCACTTCTTACAGGTTCTACCACCCCCAAATAGCAATGCAACAGTGGAGAACCAAGCCATTAGCACATGGATTTGGGGGGAACCATTCAAGATACAAGCAAGATCTAATCAAACCAGATTTGTTCCAAAACCCAAACCAGATCTCTTCTTTATCAACAAGTAGTACACTGAAAATTTGTTTTTCTTAAAGTATGGTTCCAAAATTCATAAATAAATTCAGTTAACTCTATGATTAATACATCTTTTCAAAAATGTTAAAACTTTGATTAGTATATTGTAGTTGATATGTGCTCTTATATAGGTAGTACATGTTGACAAAGTATGAGAAATCTTCACTTGTTATTTATCACAGAAGTAGATGCTAAACTTTCACTTCAGATTTGATTACTGTATAAATCTAGAATACAATTTTGAGCAGGACGATTTTCCTGCCTTCCATTACCTTCCCCATCTATATCTGTTGCAGACTTACTGGGAAGGACTTATAACAAGTTTATTTGTGATTGATGGTCTTGAATGTTTCAGAAATCTGAGGAGAGTATCCATGGCAGATTTCAGAGATAACATACCAGATAGGACTCAACTGTTTTTAAAAAGCAAGACAGCAAAAAACCAGTTGTTTAAGGATACAGGTGGATCTGATGCAACAATGAGAAGTACAAGTTGTCATGTCCTAAACGAGCTTTACAACGTCGGTGCAGGGGGGGGGGGGAGGGGGGGGGGGGGGGGGGGGGAAGGAGAAGGATTGGGATGGGGGGGAGGGGGGAGGCTGTGAAGGGATGGGAAGGGTAAACAAAGGAGGAGGCTGCAATGCTTGGTAAGAAATGTACGCATTATCCTGCCCATGCAATTGTAACCCCTCTGTACAGTATGTTCACAAATAAAATAAAATAAAATTAAAAAAAAAGCAAGACAGCATATTAAGGCTTTCCTTTTCCCAGCTGAATACTTTTCACTAAATAAGAAGCTTGATGAAATAGTTATATGTACAATAAAGCATTTGCTTTTAAATTACCAGAAAGTAAAATGACATTTATACATTTTTATCTTTAAATACACTTCCAAAACATGCCACATGGATTTTTAAAAATATTTCTGCCATTCCTTCAGAATTTCATGTGATGTCTTGAACTGTAATTTAAAAATCAAAACAAATTTAGGTAATCTAAGACCTAAGTAATGTGAATCTAAGACTTAAGTAATATGAAATTAAGCAATGTGACTCTAAGACTTAAGTAATGTGAAATTGATTTTAAATATATTAATGGATACTTTTGTTTCCTATTTCTTTAACTTCTTCATAGGGTTCTACAATTTTATTCTTCACATCAGCAATTTTTTGAAAAAATAGTCTTTATTAAGTAAGAATACATTATTCTCCAGCTGCTGTTAAAATGTGTGATGTGTAGTATTTCACCAATGACAATCAATGACCCATCTTTAATAGTTTGCAATCTAAAAATGTACAGGTTTCCTAAGACTATATGAAGTGATGAAGCAGAACAACTTCAAAGAATCGTTCAGTTAAATAATAAATACTTCAAGATGCCTGTAAGGCTTAAGACGTCCACTGTGGCAGGCTATTTAATTAATAACATGTGCTTTACAAAACCCACCATTATATATTTATGTGACAGACTGCTCAGACGTTTTAAAAACTGGTTTTTATTAATACTGTCACTTCCCTTCTTTCATAAGTTTTCATTTTTATATGACAGACCTAAAAGGCTAAGCCCCAGGTTATATCTGCCCAATAGAATTGGCTAGAACTTTTACCACAAGTATGTCCATTTATAAAAAATGTTTTCACACTGTTATGCCACTTGAATACCTATAGGGTACATAATATAAGTACTTTATTTTTATTTATTTATGTATTTATTTATTTTTGTTGGTCATGGGGCCTAGGTGCTGTCCCTGAGCTCTTCAACTCAAGGTGAGTGCTCTACCACTTAAACCATAGCACTATTTCCAGTTTTCTGATGGTTAACTGGAAATAAGAATCTAGCAGACTTTCCTGCCCTGGCTTTTTGTGAACTGCAATCCTCAGATCTCAGCCTCCTGAGTAGCTAGAATTACAGGTATGAGTCACTGGCGCCCAGCTTTCTAATCATTTTTATTTTGTAGATGCTCTAGAGATGCCTACTTCTTCATTATCATGCAGCAAATTATTGGGAGATGAATGTTAACTTGTTTCATGAATACAGTGTACACTGGGAAGTAGTTTAGGTCATCATCAATCCCCATGTCAATATCTAGTTACCTGTATACAACTTTTGAATTTATCCAATAATCTATAATCAGATTTTGACCTATATCAAAATCATTGTCTGGAGTTTCATTCTGGTATTACATGTTTTTAATTTCTTTTTTTTTTTTTTTTGGTCCATTGTGGTGCTTGAACTCTGGTTTTGGGTGCTGTTCCTGCTCTCTTCAGCTCAAGGCAAGCACTCTACTGCTTTAGCCACAGCGCCACTTCTGGTTTTCTAGTGGTTTATTGGAGATAAGAGTCTCACGGACTTTCCTGCCCAGGCTGGCTTTGAACTGTTATCCTCAGATCTCAGCCCGCTGAGTAGCTAGGATTACAGGCCTGAGCCACCAGAGCCTGGCTTATATTTTTTTAATTTCTATAGCTATAGATTGTTATAATATATGAAACATTATAACATATGAATATATAAGAAATATGTGGTTGAACAAGTTTACATTCCCACCAACAATGAAGTAAGGTTCCTTTCTGTCCACATCCCCTCCAGCATCTGTTGTTGTTAGAGTTCTTGATTTTTGGCGTTCTAACTGGGGTGAGGTGATATCTCAATGTTGTTTTGATTTGCATTTCTTTTATGGCTAGGGATGTTGAACATTTCTTCATGTGTCTATTGGCCATCCTTCTTT
>NW_012267313.1:2349074-2396393 GCF_000151885.1 Dipodomys ordii | reverse complement strand
TTGATTTGTTGTGTTTCCGGGTCTCTATTCAAAAAATTTCGGCCTGAGCCAAGGAGACCTAGGGTTTCTCCTATTCCCTCCTGTAATGTTTTCAGGGTGTCTGCTTTGACTTCAAGGTCTTTGATCCATTTGGAGTTGATTCTGGTGCAGGGTGATATATAAGGATCTAGCTTTAGTTTTCTACATGTGGTATAGAGCACTAGCCTTTAGCTGAAGAGCTGAAGGACAGCGCCCAAGCCCAGAGTTCAGGCCCCACGACTGGACCCAAAAAAAAAAAAAAACTCTACTACTCTACATGTAGTTAACCAATTTTGCCAGCACCATTTACTGAAGAGGCTGTCTTTCTTCCATTCTATTGTTTTAGCTCCCTTATCGAAGATTAGGTGGCTATAGGTATGTAGGTTCATTTCTGGGTTTTCAATTCTATTCCATTGGTCCTGAGGTCTGTTCTTATGCCAATACCAAGCTGTTTTGATTACTATGGCTTTATAGTATGGCTTTATAGGAGGAGGCTGCAATGCTTGGTAAGAAATGTACGCATTATCCTGCCCATGTAATTGTAACCCCTCTGTACAGTATCTTCACAAATAAAATAAAATTAAAAAAAAAGAAAATGTAAAAAAAAAAAGAAAGAAATATGTGTCCTAATCAGCTTAGCTCAATATTTTCCTGGGTACTTTCTTCAGATCTGAAGTCAAACTAGTAATGCATCTCATCAAATGAGTGAAGGAGCACAGAATCAGAACAGAGTTTCTCTGACACCAAATCCTTGTTCTGTGTGTGGCTGTGGAATTACCTTTATTTTGTTTTATTTTGTTGAGAGACAGTGAAAAGAACCCCTAGGAGGAATACTAGCCCTTGGGCATGACATGCTGAGACAACTTAGAAATATCTATGCCAGATTTATCTTAAATGACCATCCAAAAGTCCTGTGATTTTAGGAAGACAGCTGATTTTTAATATGCTAATTCAAGCTACTATATGCAGGATGAATGTCACTTTTTGTCATTTGTGCCACTAGTATTTTTTGTATTTTTGCTCCTTTCTAAGCCCTGCTAGAAGTACAATGATAAGCAAAACATTCCTGCTTTCATGGACTTTGTCTTAGGAGTGGGAAGTCAGTGGAGTTTCTAATCCCTGCAGTGATCCTATCTGATTATCATATTTGAAATACTGTCTATTTTGATTTAGAATAGGCAAAGGACATTCAGAGAGATGCAGCCGACTGCATATGAACAGGGTAAGAGATTATATGGATACAAGCTAAGGTTGTATGATTGGAGATGGAAAGAGTGGAAATAGTTTCAAAGTGTAGTGTCTTGCAGCTGATTGTAGGAGCAAGAAGTGTCCTGTTACCCAGGACACTTCTGACTTGTGCATTTTCTCCAAGCATAATTATTAAAAAAAATATGTATCCCCTTTCATTTTCAAAAGCATCTGAAATTGGATATTAATTTATGTTCATCTTGGAAGTAAAGAGAGGGAAGAGGTATAGAGTTACACTTTTCTGGGCAACTGTGTAGATAAAGGAAGAACAAGAAGAATTCGGATGAGAAAGTTGAGAATGGACAGGACATAATGCATGGAGGATATAATAGATGAGTGACTACATCACAAGTCCATGTAGGAACTATCCAGTAGAAGTGCCTTGATCTGAGAATGATCATCGTGAGCAAGAACTAATGTGGTGGAAATCCTAAGACCACCACTCTAGAAAGTAGAGAAGTTAATTTCAAGAGGTTGAGGTCCCTTACAAATCCAAAGCAGCACCTGCTTTTCAGGGAGGGAGAAATAAGGAGGTATTTACCAAAGAAGAAGCAAAAAAGTCGTAAGAAAAATAGGGCATGTTCAATAATGGAAGCCCCAGAAAGAGTGGTACCAAAGAAGGGAATGGACTAGAAGGCTAAATGCTTTAAAAAAAAAAAAAAAGTGGGCTGGGAATGTGGCTTAGTGGTAGAGTGCTTGCCTAGCATGCATGAAGCCCTGGGTTCGATTCCTCAGTACCACATAAACAGAAAAAGCCAGAAGTGGTGCTATGGCTCAAGTGGTAGAGTGCTAGCCTTGAGCAAAAGAAGCTAGAGACAGTGCCCAGGCCCTGAGTTCAAGCCCCAGGACTGGCGGAAAAAAAAAAAAAAGGTAAAAAGTGCCTTGTGAATTCAGTAACTAGTAAGTCATATAGATGGGTATTTTGTGGTAGTTTGATGGTATTAACATATATGTGCCTGGCTATAGAATTTTAAGGAGTGATTGAGATGTGAATGTGAGCAATTTTCTGGAAAGACAACTAAGGAAAGAAAGAAGACATTAGTGAAATGCCATGAAGAGGTGCAGAGTGAGCAGAATGAGCATGTCTCCAATCACCTAATGCATTCTGCTTAAGGGCCGCTCATACAGGTGTAATATGATTCTGGTTCATCATAGATGAAGATAGTTGTAACATGTTAGCATAATATATGTGGCTTTAAAGTTATTTTATTTTTAAGGAATGGGAGCAAGGACATAATTTGTAAAAAAAAAAATTAGTTTAAGCCATTCTTATCCCTCCAAAATACACCTCATAAATTTGCTGAATAAAAACAAAATTCCGCAATATGCAAACAATTATTCCATTCTTGGCTATAGGACACAGAGATCTTTGACTAATCTTTAGCACAGGAAAGAAGTTGTGAAAAAGGTACTCCATATTGTGTGCATATATATATATATATATATGCATAAATTATATATAGGGCTCAGGAGTATAACCACTATAGTAACTTTTTGCTCTTTTATTTCAATTAAACAAAATTTTCACTTAGGGTTTACTGCTTATATTTCCATTAATGAATCTTCTGAGCTTCAGTGCTCTTAAATAGGATATTAAATAGGATATTTATTCTTTTTTTTTTTTTTTTGGCGGTTGTGGGGCTTGAACTCTGGGCCTGGGCGCTTGTCCCTCAGCTCTTCAGCTCAAGGCGAGCGCTCTACCACTTGAGCTACAGCGCCACTTCCGGTTTTCTAGTGGTTTATTGGAGATAGGAGTCTCACGGTCTCTCCTGCCCGGGCTGGCTTTGAACCGCAATCCTCAGATCTCAGCCTCCTGAGTAGCTAGGATTACAGGCGTGAGCCACCGGCGCCCGGCTAGGATATTTATTCTTAAGGCCAAGAACTTAAAAACATATGTGTTATGTGTGATTAAAGTATCCAATGCAATATAGTTATGGTTATATTTTCTTTTTAAATGCTGTTTATAGTAGTAGCTATGATAATAGTATATGTTGCAAGTAAGACTTTGAGAACTCCAATGGAGAGAAAGCAACTACCAATCACTTGTACTTGATGAACATGATTATACTTCTATATTCAGGTTTAATAATTATGTTGATATGGTAAGCAACTCTTTGCACAAGAATTGTAATCATGACAGATGAAATGCTCTTATTCAACTCAAGTAAATGCACTTGAACCATTGGGTAACCACTTTTAACCATTTCATAACTATAGATTAGAGTCCCATCTTTTCCCTTCTTTTTTACTGTAAAGGACTAAATTTGCATAAATAGATCATGTAAGTCTTAATGTTGTACATTCTGAACACACAAAGATTTACTTTCACAATTTGGTATTTCATTTAGGAGAACATGTTAGATTAGCCTACCTTTTTTATTTTTTTTTTGGTCAGTTGTGGGCTTGAACTCAGAGCTAGACACTGTCCTTCAGCCACTCTGTGCTCAAAGCTAGCACTCTACTACTTGAGCCACAGCATCACTTCCAGTTTTTGGTTAATTGGAGATAAGAGTCTCATGGGGAGAAAATAGGCTGGCTTCAAACTGTGATCTTCAGATCTCAGCTTCCTAGGTGTCTAGGATTACAGGTGTAAGCCAATGGCACCTGGCTTAGATTAACTTAACTTTTATAATGTTTATACTTTGAACTTGAAATTGTTAATCCATCATTTTCATGATCTATATATATTATCTGTCTGGTAGAACTTAGTAATTCTGAAAGTCATATCTAAAACAGCTATATATGGCATAGTGTTATGTGATGCATAATTAGAAAATTATCCTATGACAGCATTGGCTTTGGTTGATGTTTGTTTGTTTGTGCCAGTGCTAGGGCCTGAATTTAGGTCCTGAGCATTGTCCTTGAGATTTTTTTTCTTTTTCTTTTACTTTTTGTTTCTCAGAGCTAGTACTCTACCATTTGGGCCACAGCTCCATTTCTGGTTTTTTTTTGTTTCTTGTTTTTTTTTGGTGGTTAATTGGAATTAAGAGTCTCTTACACTTTTCCTGCTCAGGCTGTCTTCAAACCAGGATCCTCAGGTCTCGGCCTCCTGAATGGCAGCTAGGATTACAAGTATGAGTCATCAGCACCCAGATCTGAGAGCACTGATTCATTTAATTAAAATATTATTTTTGAAATGGGATGTGGTCTGGTTGTCTGCCCTCAGTGGTGACACAGACCTTCCAGACATGACAGTCAAGTCCCTTATGTAAATGAAGGACCAGGGTGACTCCAGGGACAAGCTTCTTCCAGAACCCTAGGTGGGGATCTTCACTCTGGCCTGGGTGGGAATGATTACAAATTAGAATTCACTGAATTTGATCATACCAAAAAGTTTAGTGCAAGCTCTGTGCCCAGGCAGTGGCTTCAGGACAGAGGACTACTTCAGCAGCAGATGGCTGTGGTTGTAATGTAGTTTCCTCAAGATGTCTGTGGAGCAGCTGACACGGGCAGGAGCTCAGTAAAACTGTGGAGCTGATAGACCTTCCAGGAGGCAGCCAGGGCACCAAGAAAAAGGTCTAAGTGCTGTCAGCACAGTAAATTGTCCTGGCCTCCTACTTCCTAGCTCATTTAAAGGAAATATAAACACTAACAAAGAACCCTATAACTTGACCAAAGCCTCAGTCTGACATTCCAACTAAGATGTGTGTGAGCTGTGGGAATTGAGGCTACCCAGGACCCTCTTTCTAAGATGCCATCAGCTTCAGTTACCCTACTTTAATTTTCTATAAGAACACCTCCTGCTACTATACCTTACTAGTTATTACTCTAACTAATTGACTAAAAATGCTGATAGCAGAAGTCAGGTGGGGCAGGGAGGATCCCCAGGGTCCCCATTCTTTTTGGCAGGACCCCAGGAAGCCAAGTGCTGAGGAAGACTTCTTTACCCCACCCATCACTTGCTTCCCCAGGCCCCCCTCCCCCCAGAGGCCTTAGTTTGGGTTGTGGCCTATTCTCAAATACCTTGAGGAGGAGGGGAAGGAATAAGATTATAGTTTTGCTTTTTGTTGAATTGGAAGGGGGATTCTACTTTATACCCTTCCCAAAGATAGGGAGGGACACCAGGATTGTATTCCTGAACTGGCCACCTCTGTTGTCACTCATCCCATGAAGTTCACATCCCTCAAGAGTTAGGATAAATTCAGGTCTAAGCTACAGGTATGTATTCCTCCAGTGTCATAGAAAAGTGATTGACCAACTGATCTCCATTTAGAAGTGTGCAGTTTTAAGGTACAGCGCATCAATGGTTATTTAGTAATGTTTAACAGTAATCTAACAACAATTAACCCTTGTCCCATTACCCTAGTGAGAGGTGGATTCCTACTATTGTCTTGTGAGGGAAGTGTGGAGGTGAAGTAGCTCCTGTAAAGGAAGAAGATATGCCATATATTTTGGTAAATTAGGAACAACGGGAACATTTGAAATGTGAGGATACTCCTGATTATGAAGTTGGAATTTCCCTGCAACTTGTATTTCCGGAAAGCACAAAATTATAAAGGAAAACTCCTTTCTATTAATGGAAAATCTTGGTACCAATTTTTATCCTGTAAATTAAAATGATTAGGCAGTTAGAGTGAATGGTTTTGCAAAGTCAACTGTGTTCTCTCCTTCTCTCTCTTTTTTTTTTTTTGCAAACTGTGTTTTTCCCACTGGTTTAACTTTAAATTCCTGTACTGTTATTGGATATATTTGTTCCTTTAAGTTTCTAACTGTGAAAAATAAAGTTAGTTTTATTGGTCTCTTTTGGATCAAAACTGTGGGCAAATGGTTGCAGACATTAACATGTATAGAACTTGGAGTGGGAGGAAAGAAGCCAAGAGGAGAAACAAAAGAAAGGACTGGCAAGTAGAAAAAATAAATAGCTTTTGAAAAAGAATAAACTGTCTGGTAAAACAATGCTACCCCTCTTCCTTGTTTCTGTTCATTTAGCCACCATCTCTAGCCTCCAGTTTCAGGTGCTGTGATTGCTGCCCAGCCATAATACTCCCTGGGCTTTGGTCACATAGATTCTTAGAAATTGAGAAATGCTGTATTAAAAGATAGAAGATATATTAGATTCTGTTTTTGTCCTTGAACAATTTATAATCTCTCCTTAATTCTCTTAAGCCTCAGGGTTTTCTGTAAAGTGTAGATATGAATGTTGTTTTTGCTCTTCTCAAACTAAGTGAAGTAAGCGAAAAATATCCTCAGAAAGTTCCTAGGGCTTATGTAGTGATTAGTCTTTCTAATCTCAATGTGTATATACATGAGAGGTGTGGGTAGTTTTGAGAAAGAAGAAAAAATGAGAGGTATAAATAATCAAGAAGAAACTCATCTTTCTCAAAGTTGTTTCTTACACACATTATCTGGGTTTTATTTGGTGAGAGAAAGTGAAATCATCCTGAATGTATTATTTTGCTTTTGCTTTTTCTTCTGTTGAACTATTATTCATCTCAAACCTTCCATAGAGAATTGGAAGTTTGTGCCTGTGCGAGTTAGGTGAAACATTTATTTAACCTAACTTTTGTGTCCCAAACAAATGACAAAGACACTGTATTAAAGCAACAGCTGCAGTACTTGAATCAAAAAGTAGTTTTTCTGTTTATTTTATTGCTTTTGATTTTTTTCTTTGTTTTCTTCTTTTTGAGATAGCATCTCAAAAAGATAGGCCTCAAATCCCCAATCTCCTGGCACAATTCCTGTGCTTCTACAGTGCCAGGACTATAGGTATGTAGCACCATGCTTGGCTAAGAAATGTTTTTCGATGGAACTGATAAACACCTAGTTCTCTATATCTGCCCACATCTCTTTGAAGTGTGCTATATTTTTTAATAGTGTGTTCTGACTTTTAAGAAGATACACAGAAAAACACTTCATTTTCTTTCATAGCAATTTCTTTTTATTTTATTTTGTTGTTTGGCAGAGAAAAAAATATTCTAGAATGAAAGCTTTTTTGTTAACCTGACCTTAAGCCTCTTGTACTGAGGTTTAGCCTGCCTCTGTATTCATATTTTAGGTTATTGTTATTCAAATATACAAGTTGTCTTTTTATAGTAAGCTTTAGTTAGGAATAATTTTCCTTTCTGTGATAATTAGCTGCTTTCAGTAACTTATTTTTCTGATTTGTTTAGCAGCAGCAACAGAAGAACCAGAAGTGATCCCAGATCCTGCTAAGCAGACAGACAGAGTTGTGAAAATAGCAGGCATTAGTGCTGGGATTTTGGTGTTCATCCTCCTCCTCTTAGTTGTCATATTAATTGTTAAAAAGAGGTAAGGTCTGATGCTGTTCTTTCCTCTTACTCACAAGTGATGTCACTAATTTTCAAATTCTTTTCTTCTATTAAGTATTTTTAAATTAGAACAAGAAGAATTTAAAATTAATGAGATTGCCAGCCCTTGAATATTTTACTCATATGTTTATTTGGTTATTTGCAGTTTGAATTTGATTATACATATATGTGTTTTATTAAATTAACCATAAAAACCACCGTTAAGAATTTAGATTTCTCAAATGCAGTGATACTTGAGTCATTAATTTATCACACTTTAAGTGTTATTATTAAGAGTAACAATATGGATTTTTGTGCTACTTGGGTCACAGTATAAGTTATTCTGTGTTTTGTGTTCTTCTAAATCTTTACTGCAAATAAGAAATGATAATATAAAATGGTTTAGTGATGGTATGTATTAAATTTTCACTGACTAAAAATTTCAAAACTTAATTTTTGTAACTAAACATAATCTTTTCTATTAGATCAACCAATATAACAGTCTTCTGTAATATATAAACAAATTAAAATGTGGGATAATTTCAGTTGTTCTCTTCTGAACATTAAAATATATTTCTATGAACAAACATTTCAATTTTTATTATTTGAGTTTTTAGCCATCATATGAAATGTCACAGTCTGTAAATCATTGTCTTGGAAATTAATACAGCACTCCAGGCCTTACAGTCATGTGTTTTTGGATAATGATGCAATTTGAAAGAAATTATTATTTTTTAAAACTTTACATACAAAGTACATTCAAACAGCTTTGTGTATAGAAGTGGTTATACTTTAATGAAGTATAATATCTTAAGGGATATTGTTTATATTAAATCTAATAATATACTATTATGAAAATGTGATACCCAAAGTGAAACATTAGCATTATGGATAAGACTCATACTACATGTTTTAACAATTCCATGAGAGTTTATTTTAATATATTGCCTCTTTACCCCCTGGAGATATATATGTTGGAGAAGACACATCTGCATTAGAAACATTAGGTATGCATTATAGTGTTTTGTGTTAAATTAGCTACATTATGTGCTTTCCCCAAATAGTGCTTTCTCTTTTTGCTGTTGTATACCTCTGTGATTGGAAATTACATCCTATGTGAAGCAAGAAGATTTTAGAAATAACAAATTTTTCCAGTAAAGATCAATAATATTGTGGGACATAGCCTTATATCTTATGTCTTTGTCCAGCCTAAATTTATGTCTGGAGAGAGACATAACCTAAAACAGCTTAGAGATTTAATTAAGCATTACTTCACAGTTGAAATTATCCTAGAAACTTCAGTTTGGATATGTGAAAGTGGCCTCTGATTATGTACTCACTCAGTATTGGATTAGTTTTATTTGTTAATTTGAAAATATTCATTGGTATGTAGTTGCTCTCCTCATCCCATGGTACTCTGTTGTAGGAAGAACAAAAAAATACTGAACATACTTCCTAAGGCATGCTAACAACAGTCACTAAAACATTTGGGGAGGGGGAGAATCAAATGCGCTGACAACTCTAAAATTGCATAATGTAATGAATCCTGAAGTTTAATAATTTTGATTAAATTGATAGAAAGAATCTAGGACTTTCTCTTCTTTGTTACCAGCACATCTATGACTATACAAATTTTAATTTTATACATGGATCAGGTTCCATATGTTACTTTCTGATGTATAATATTAGGATTAAATTACTCACCTCCTTACTTACCGAAGCAACTTCATGAAGATCTTTACTCATATGTACAATGTCACAAATATATCATGTATGAGTTAAATGCCAGTATGTTTATTATACATACCAAAAAGCATAGATATTATACAAGTACTGGATATGACCAAGTTTAACCTAAAATTTTAGAGTAGGTACTTTGGCTTTTAATATAGCCTCTTCTTATCTGCATATTTATGGGAAATTGTTGTTTCTCAAAACTTTATCCCATACTGGCAGAAGTATATGTGGGTATATTTCTCACTTGAAAAGAGCTCCATGTGTTTTTGGTTGTAAAGAAGTGGTTTTGAATTTAGCTAAGTAAAATACTACAGCTGAGGGTATATATAAAGTAAGTTTTTAGGAGAAGAAAAGGGATATTGCATCTTTCAGAACACAATGTCATTGTTTTTAATTTAATTGCTGTTGAATTATTTCCAAATGTATGCCATTTTTCCATTGATTGCATATTATATATTCTACATACACAGCATGAACACATTAATAATTGCAAACATCTATTTGAAATTATGTTTCAATACAGTAAATGTTTGTACATGATACCATGTTCACATGCATCTACTGTAGAAATAGCTTTGTGTATATATAGTATTTGGTGCATAGGTATATTACCAGAATACATGTATATACCTGTGTACCATTACAAAATTCATAAAAACTTGGGTGTTGTTCTCCATATATTATATTAGCATAGTAGATCTTTCTGTTTATATCTAAAGAATAATAGTCTATTTAGTATACAATTCTATACACAGCTGGTCCATCTGTCATGACATTTAGATGGTAATGGATGATACTATGCTTTACTGCATGTTGAAAATAGACAATCCATTTAATTTCTTCAATTTTTGGCAATAAAAGAAATGTCAGCATGTTATTTTTTCCAACTTAATGTATTTCAAATTTTATTTTATTGCATATCTGTCTGTTAGTTGCATGGCAAAAGAAACCTAACAATGCATGTGCAAATTGAAATGCAAAGCAAAAAGCAAAAACATGAATTTCATTTTATTTTGTTTTCTTTTTTAACGCACATTTTCTGCTTTATTGAATGTGACAGAGTCACGCTTTTCATTCACCATTGCTTCTCTTTTTCCACTGTCTGTGATTTGCTTGCCAGGAGGAGCTACTATTCTTACTCCTACTACCTGTAAGTAGAAAACGGGTGATGTACGACTTTACATGTGTTAAAGATGCAGTATCCCTTTTCAAAAAACAAACAAAGAAATCATGTTTGTACCTTTGGTGACAGTTTAAAAAAATTTTTTTTTCTGCTCTATAAAACTTCAAACTATTTTCTGTTTTGGCAATCTTTTTAAAAAGGGATATTGTATTTCTGTATGTCCAGCTACTTTTAATTTTAATTACAGTTTTCCATAAATAGCTCTAGTCTACAGCCAGAGAAACATAACTTATTTATTTAAATCAAGCCTTTATTTTAGCAATTCAACACTTCATTCGTCTGGTAGAGAATGGTGTTGTAAATCCCTTATCTCTATCCTTATGTAATACTGTTTTATTTGAAGAATGAGCTAAATGATATATTCCTAGAGGAGAATTCACCAGGACAGGTGTTGGAAGCTCTTGCCTATACTCCTACCTGCTCAGGACTCTGAGATCCAAGGATTGCGGTTCAAAGCCAGCTCATGCAGGAAAAGTCCATGAGGCTCAATTAACCACCAAAAGCCTGGAACTGGAGTTGTGGCTGTAGTAGTAGAGTGCTAGCCTTGAATAAAACAGCTCAGGGACAATGCCCAGGCTTTTAAGTTTATGTCTCAGGAACAGTGGACATGCGTGCTGCTCATATGCAAAAGTGCATGCGCACATACATACACACACACACACACCACACACAGCTGTCTTTACCAAAAGCAAATCAAATCAGGTCTGCATGTGATAACATCTCTTTTCACATTTCCAGACATGCAAGATGGGGTATAACCCATATCTTCAGAAGACCTTTACAGTCATTATACTATAGTTAAAATAAATGAATCAAATAATGATGATTGATGGGAAGGAAGGAAACTCTTTTCAGAGAAGAAATGAATTTATTTAGCACGCCTTAATAGAACAAAGACTATATAAAATCAAAGCAGAAAAATATTTTTTTTAAAGTGAAAATCTACTGAAGGAGTAGCACCACCTCACATCTCATTTTCTCTTTCTGAGTTTGCAACTCTTGTAGATTAAGGTGTGGCAAGATTATTTACATAAGCTTGGAGAAGACTATCCATTCTATTTTTTTAGTCCTTTTTAGTTTCTCACTATCGATGACAAGGAAGTTCCCTGTCCAATCCAAAGAAATGATAAGGCTTACAAGTTGGAGATTAAGTATGTTTGGTTAGGTATCTACTGCATGTGCAGTACTAGGTAAGTTTAAGCTAGCTTTACAACGAAATTTATGAGTCAATCACTAAAACACAAGTCTGCCAGCATTTTAAATATTACAAACATTTGGCTTCCTGAAATCGGCTAAAATAAGCAGGTGTAAAATAACAGTGCTCTTAGCTTATTGTGATGCATCATAATATGCTTGTTAAATCATGTTTGATGAAGCCAAAGGTAATTAACTGTACCATTTCGTACAATGATGGAGTACTTTCCCCCTTTATGGCCCACACATACATCCACCTGCAGAAGTTTATGCTGTTGGCTGCTTTGATAATGAAAGTCATTTGCACATCTGTCAAAATCAAGTGCTTACAAAATGAATTGCTTAACTGTCCTGAAGTGCACATTATATATGCTGCTTGCTCCAGAGAACACAAAGCATGAGACATACTAGAATCAATAAGTATTTAATTATGAGAATGTCAATAAACCCACCATTAACTGTCACTGTATCTGTAAAATTAGAATGGGACTCTCTTTTGGTGAATGATTAACATTTGTAGACATGTAGATTAACATGTTCTAGACATTAACATTATGCTTATGCTACTATGCTACTTATGTCTTTTGGATTTTTAAGTCCTAACTAAAAAGACTATCAAAGAGATGGTGTGTGTGTGTGTGTTTGCACGTGTGTGTGTATGCGCGTGTGCATGTGCGTGCACACACTCACAGTGGCCAGATGGAGGCTTGAACTCACAGTTCTCATTCATTTTTGCTCATGGCTGGTATCTCCAGTTCTGGGATTTTTGCTTGTTAATGGGCGATGTGACTCTTGGATTTTTCTGCCCAGGCTGCTTTGAACCCCAGTCCTCAGTTCTCAGCCTCCTGAGTAGCTAGAGTTATAGATATGAGCCATCATAGTTGGGCAGAGAGATGCTTTTTTAAAGGCTACTTAAACATCCCTAGAGTCACTAACAGGAGTCAGAGTTTTATGTCATCTAAGTAAGAGTAAAGCAGAGTAAGCTAAGTTTCATTGGCACTGTATCATACTAGCTGTCAGGTTTTTTGAAAGGACGTTAGTTAATTTTTCTTTGTTTTACTATAACCTGAATGAAAACCTACCTCACAGGGTTGTTGTGAGGATTAAAGTATAAGAAAGAATCAAGCTGATAACACATGACATGTAGCTATCCACAAGGTTATACATTCACATGAAATTTGCCAACAACCATTCTGTTTGTGGATGTGAAAAGTAAAAGTCTTTCGTTGCATGAAAACTTTCACTTTTCATGGATTTGAAAATCTATTATTTCTAAGTTTTTTCCAGTCATGAAATACATAGAAATTATTGATGTTAAATAAATTTGATATCATCATTGCTATTGGTCATTTTCTATGTGCTTAGCTTCAAAATTGTAACATTAATTTGAATCTAAATTTCAAGTTGTTCCACTTTTATCTAATTCAGTATCTTATTTTTTTCTTTTTCCATTCTGGGGATTGAAATACTGGCCTTGTACAGGAAGGAAAGGAAACTAAGCTAAATCTCAAAACCCTATTTTTCCTTCAAGTAACAAGGTTCATAATCAGTGTTAATAAGATGATTCAGTTTTAGTGCCTTACAAGAAAACAAACAAAATCCAGTCTAAGGGACCTTCTAAATATAAGTAAATAGTCTGGAGGCAGAGATGCTTTATTTTTTATTATCATGAGTAAGTCTGATAAATGGCAAACGCAAAGAATGGACAGGCAATGAGGCAAGAATACGTAACTAACATAATCAACCTCACAAAAGAATAATTGCAGAATCCCCATGGGAAGCATTTCCTCTTGTCTGCCTGCAGACAGCCCTGGATAATGCTTCCTTCAGAAAATTCTGAACAAAATGAAAGAAACTTGGTCAGAGAAAAGCATAAAAGTATGATGTTAAATGTAAATTAAAGTCTGGACAAAGGTGGCTCTTTCTTATAATCCTAGCTCCTCAGAAGGTTGATGTCTAGAGAAACTTGGTTTGAAGCCAGCCTGGACAGAAAAATCTGAGAGATCCATCTAAAAAATGAGTTACTTAAATGAAAAAGCTAAGCCCAGAGGCATTTTAGGCACGTGAAAGCCCATATAAATGAAGAAGTAATTATATACATTTATAATTTCCTAATATCATTTCTTAAGCAGTTTCACAATTTTTAAGTAATCGTGCAAAATCTCTCACAATTCTTAAGGAATGAACCAATTATTTATTCTGGCTTGAGAAATTAAGATTGCAATCCCTAACAGATGATCTTTCCCTTCATTGAGCATACAGTGTGGAAAATGAGTAAAAAGTATTAGCAATGATATGTCATGAATATTATTACAGTCAAGCATTATGCTACAAAAGTCAACTGAAACACTGTATTGGGCAACTCGTAGTAACCAGGTGCTAGTGGCTCATGCCTATAATCCTAGCTAATCAGGAGGCTGAGATCTGAAAATCACAGTTCAAAGGCAGCCTGAGCAGGAAAGCCCCTGAGACTCTTATCTTCAATAAACTACTCAGAAAAAGCCAGAAGTAGAGCTGTGGCTCAAGTAGTAGAGCACTAGTCTTGAACACAGAGAGGCTCAGGGACAGAGCCAGGCCCTGAGTTCAAACCCCAGGACTGGCAATCAATCAATCAATCAATTCATCCATCAACCCTCCCTGGCCAGTTTTCTTCTAGACTTAAGCAGAACAAACCAACTGTAGCCAGTTATTAGAGGGTAAAGACTGTTATAGGTTCAAAAGCAAATTCTGTGTGATGGATTAGTGCAAAGTCGAGAAAAGTTTCAAAAGTATGTCTATAGTCTAAATATGGCCTGGTGATGTTTCATTAAGTCTACATACTGTTTTAGAAAGTAAAACTACTGAAAAGAAAGATATAAAACTATATAATATAAATATTCTGAATCATAGTTGGTATTACAAAATCATAGTAATAAAAGCAGCTTGATACTGCCACAAGAATAGACCTGAGGACCAATGGAATAGAATAGAATGCCCAGAAATAAACCCACAGACTTATAGCCACCTATTATTTGATATGGGAGCCAAAAACACAGGATGGAAGAAAGACAGCCTCTTCAATGGTGCTGGCAAAATGGGTTAGATCCTTATGTATCACCACCCTGTACCAGAATCAATTCTAAGTAGATCACAGATCTCAGTGTTTCCTGAAAATATTACAGGAAAAGAAAGGGAAAACACTAGGGTTCCTTGGCACAGGTCAGAACATCCTAAGTAAAGATCCAGATTCACAACAAATCAAAGAGAGACTGGATAAATGTGATTGCATCAAACTGAAGAGTTTCTGCATGACAAAGGACATAGCTAGCAAAATAAATAGAAAGCTCACAGAATGGGAGGTCTTTACTAGGTATTTTTTTATTCAAGTTTGAATTTAAATACTCAGATTGAATGTTGTAGGTCAAGAGAGTTCTGCCTAAACTGCTCGCCAGTTCTTCCTAATCATCACCCCTCCATATGATGTTTTACCTGTTACCTGTCTACATGTTACCTTCTAGACTAGTAAAAAGAATTAATAGAGAGCAAACATTGATGGTGGTGATGGGAGTGATTGTGTAGAGATAGTTGTGGTGGTGACGGTAATTGTGTTTCTGTCATTGTCTTCATAAGTATTACCAATACTCTGATTATTACTGTTATTTCCTCGGGGGGGGGAATGAAATCATCTCCTCAAATGTCAGATCTGTCCTGTTAGGGTTTTGTGTTTTGGGGTGTCTACCCCAAGGCCAAGTACTGCAGTTTTCAAAAATAAAAACAAAGCATATTGAAGTAACACTCAAATTATTCAAGGAATGTTTCAAGGAAAAAGCTTTTCAATAGAAACACAATCTATTGAGTTAGCTTTTATGGTGTTTGTACTACATTTAATTGAGTACAGATATATTAATGGGAATCAGAAGAAAATATCTGATGTTAAAATCTGAGAAATAGTGTTCTTAAAACAACTGAATAATATTTCCAAGGCAACATAGACTGCTGCCATAAACTTTTATTTTTTTATATATAATTTGACTAATGTGGGCTTTTCCTATTTGAGTTGCCTGGCTAATATGATTTAAACATCTTATATGCCTTTAATATTTTCACATGCATATTTGATGGGTAACATTCATGAAAAACTATGTGTAGTTTATATTCTTGATAATTAAGATAAAGGGGTCACTGTCTGAGTAATTCAAAATGTTAATTCTTCTAATTTCCAGAAAAGCTAAATAATCTGCCTTGCTCTCTGTATTTATAAGGAATTTCTTAAGTGGATATTTTACCATGGATTAGGGAAGATTTTAGAATGTTTTTAGTTTTTGACTGTATCAGAACTCCAAGATGATGATAAATTACATTTTACTTTCATATAACACTTGTCCCATTCTTACCACCTTTCTCACACAGTATATAATTTTGTCCTAGATATTATGTGGTTGAGTATTATCTGTGATTTCTTCATAAAGACTTTAAACTAAGTTTTGATTCATGTTATAGATTTATTATCAAGTCTGTTAATGATACATTACATTTTTACTTATTGATAACAGACAGAATTAAGAATGAAACTTTTCTTTGTCTTAATTGAGTGGCTATAATAAGAGAGACATAAGTCTTGCTTTTTCTAAGAACTTCTAAAAATTGATCAAAGAAATTAACTATCCAGATCACAACATAGCTTTAACTTAATCCTCTTTAGATTGTTCTACTCCAGAAGCGATTATTTATACTTTGGGTAAAACAGATTCTTTTGAAACTTGTTTTGAAATACAGGAATTGATAACCAGGTTGGGTTGGCAGTTTGAATATTGAATTTTGAAATATCTGACCAAAAATATTAAAAAGGCAAGTTTTACAGCAACCAATCAGTATAACTGTTTGAGTGTCTACTTAATTTCTGAAATTGTAACTAGTTGATTGGGTTTTTTGAATCCATGTCCATAAGCTTATCCACAAGCCCACTTGAACTACTTGTTGCTTCATGCCTTACACTTAGGTTCCTTTTGTATTTGCCTTGGCAGCAAGCTTGCTAAAAAACGCAAAGATGCCATGGGAAACACACGGCAGGAGATGACTCACATGGTGAATGCAATGGATCGAAGTTATGCCGATCAGAGCACTCTGCATGCAGAAGATCCTCTCTCTATAACCTTCATGGACCAGCATAATTTTAGTCCAAGATGTAAGTTCTTCTATTAATATTTTAACAAATAACCTGAAATCTATTACATTTGTTTAATATTCTTCCTATTATCTTTTGAGTAATGAAAAAGAAACAAAGAGAGGAGAAAGAGCTAAAAAGAGTAAAATGAGAAGGTAGTATGGAACTTACAAGAAGCTGATGTTTGTTCCTGATACTGGATTTGGTTTAACTCCAGACTGTTAAACCTTTATTATTAAATCATAAGAAATATTCCAAATATATACTACTCATAATGTTAGAGCCTTAAGTGAAAATGATTTCCTACATATAATTGGACCATGTCAGAATTTATATTAATTTTTCCATTAGCAGCTTCCTTAACGTAAGGGTAAGTTTCTTTTGAGTGAGAAGTAGTAAATCTTTCCTAGGTACTGATAGTATGGATAAGATTAAATTCTTGGAGAATTAAAATACCAAAAGGTTAACTAAAAGAAAGATTAGTTTATAGGCTCCTAAATATCTAGTGTAGAATCTAGATGTGTGCTTAAATTGGGGGATTTGAAAGAATAGTAAAATCTACCCGTCCATCGCTCCTAAGAATTACTAATGTTGTTTGTGAAGGCAATGTTTTGAATATATTTCTTCGGGAGTACTGATTAATGGCAGATGATTTGATAATTATCTCAGAATTGATAGTACTCTTAACCTTTTTCTATGAATTTGAATTCTGCTCCATAGTGCCTCTGTTTATGTTAACTTAATTAAGTTTAATTTACATGATTTTGTTGCTTTAGATACTTGTGTGAAATTCTCCCTCATGTAGATTTACAACAAATAGAAGTTAGAAATGCTTTATGAATCATTTTATAATTTGCTTGTAATTTAATCATGAAAGGGTCTTTCTGATCTGTTTGATCTCTTGTTTCACTGATAAATTGCAAGGGAGAATATAAAATATTGCTAATATTAAAAGCAAATTTAACTGAAAATATATATGTATTATCTCAAAGTGCTTGATTTAATGTTTAATCAACTCTACAGAAAAAAAATTCTGATAACAAAATTTTTCTGCAGGTTGTGTCTCTACAGTACTAGAAAGTTCCAATTCAGCTATATAATTATAAATATCTACTTAAGAACTTAGGAAAAGAATTAAATCTGCTTTATACAGTTAACCATAAATATTTATTTGAAAAAATATAAGATAAATATTCCTATAAGTACCTTACATGTGAAATATATAAAGTGTACTTTCTTGTCTCCTAATTTTATAATATTTATAATGTCAAGCTGAACCTTCTGGTTTTTCAATTGAACAGAGTAACAAACTATAATTACAGAATTTTCTTGATGGTTTGAGATCACCAAAGCTGCAAGTGAGAGTTTTACCCTTGCAGGTATCCAAGCAAGTTTAGTAATTATATTTCTTAAGAAACCATAAGTCTATTATAAGGAGAAAAATCAGAATACAATTTTAGAGAAGTATATTCCTTCATGAGCTTTGTTTTCCTACAGTGCCCAATGATCCACTTGTGCCGACTGCTGTGTTAGGTGAGGCCCTAAATCTTTATCACCATTCTCATTTTATTTTATTTTATCTGCATGGATCACAACTCTTTGCATGGGTTGTAGATTTGTCCACATAGTAATGACTTATAGAAAGCATCTTGATACTGAAAATAAACACCCACGGTCTTTTCAGAGAGAGCATCTCTGTTCTACAGAATCAGATCTAATGGATTTCAAATTAGCGAAGTATACTGTTTATGAAAGCACTGTATTCTTCAGTTCATGATTCTGTTAGATTCAAAGCAAAAGTTCTGTAGCATCATCTGTTCATTTCTAATGTTAACATACCCAGAGAGAAAAACTCAAGTGTCTCTGCTCTCATAGGGGCTTAATAATAACTGAATACCTAGCTTATTTATTTATTAGCCTATGGAAAGGGAATTTTTTAAATCCTCCTAATTTTATAACAACAAAACAATACATTTATAAGTTAGCACTGGGACTATGTGCATTTTCCTTCATTGTCTTTATTGAGAATTGACAAATCCAGGTAAAGTTGTAGAATATTGATATAGGGGTTAGCATTACATTAACTATAGTATTTTCTTTACGATCCTTGGCTTACCTCTACGTAAATGCTAAGACCATTGATTTTGTTAGTGATTATTCCAACATTTTTAAATGCAAAATTGCATTCATATTTAAATTTAGCCATATAGCTTAGAATGAAGTGCTTTTTTTAACTTTCAAATTGTACCATTTCTTGACGAGTTATACATTAGTGACTCATGACCAACTTGTCTACATGTCTATGAGTTCCACATCAGTTTTGCCTTCATGTTCTGATGAAGATTTAATGAAAAAGATGTGGATCCACTGATCAAAAATATCTTTAAGATTCCCAGATATCATATTTGTTATTTATATCTAATTTATCCAAACATGAAAGCTTTAACTTACACTTGGGCCCTTGTTTATTTTTTAATCTATTTATTAAATGGCTAACTTCATTATAAAATATTTGGAGTAATATAACTAATTTCAGTTTCATAAAATATATACCCCTTAGTGACAAAGCTATTTCTTTAAAATCTCTTTTATATTTGATATGAAGAATACATATTTTAAACCATCTGTTGTTCACTTCCATGTGTACCACGTCAATAGTGGGAAAGAGGTGAACTGAGTGGTTTGTCATAACAAGTAGCCTGGTTATGGAGAGAGGATCCATGAGTTAGAGTCAACTTTGTAGAGCACTGTAGAATGTTGCCAGTACCCAGTAGGTAAACCAAGTTCAATGAAAGAAAGAAAAAAAAATGCCTGAATATGAACGGTTCCATTATCATAATTTTCTAAGAACATCTAGAATCAGGTCCAAATCTCAATGCCTCTAGACTTCGTATATGAATATATTGTAAAAAAAAATACCTTACATCTTTATTTTTCCAATTTTTTAAATACCACAATCATGTCTACCATAGCAGTTCTGAGAGGGCTGTAAAGAGAAAATGAGATGACAATGCCTGTTCACAAAGTTGAAATAAGTATTATTAAACTTTTCCCTGTAAAAATAGATATTCATGCAAAGGAAGGGTAGAGTTAACACAATGGAGTCATAAGACATATCCATATAATCTCCCATCATGCTTTTTATTTTAGTTTGAAAATAAAGCTGGTTGCTTTGGTTTTTTTTAATTGGCATTCTTTAAAAGTTAAGTCACTCATTAATCATCCTAGATGTGGAAATAATTTGTTATATTTTCATCATTCTTTGAGTCATTGTGTTTATAATTTTGCATCCGATTGATTTTGTATTTATAAAGCAATTTTTGAAGTCACTTCAAATATTGCTTAGCATTAATTTCTACTTAGTTAATTAAAGGGTCTCGGAAACTTTTCATATTGATTCATATTTTTGTTTTTGTTTTTTTGTGTGTGTTTTACTGCTTCATTGGGTTTAAGTCCCTATAACTGGTAAGTGTATTACAAAGAACTCTAGAAAACCTTTCAATGAAGTATTTAGTCACCGTTATTATTCTTAAATGTATAATAAGGATAATGATTAGTACATGTACCCTCACTAGTACTCACATTATTAGGTGGTTTAATGAGGTGGAAGTGTATTAAGATTAATAATTCATTTGTGATGATCTTAAGACCTTACTGCTGATTGTACTACTGTATTAAAGCTTAATGCAACATAAAAGGCACTGTCTATTTCATATTTGGATAGGATGATCTGTAAGATTTGCAATATGGTTGAGTTTTGTGTTTTTCTCTAAGCTTTTTAACAACTGTAAGAATTTTCCTCCAGCCAGTAGCCTGTAAGTTTTAGGATTGCTCCTCAGAGCTTCAGACCCCTGGGTAACTTATTTCACCTTGGATAGTCCTCTATTTTGCTTCCCTGACACTATAAGTTCTCTTTATTTCTTGTCTTAAACTGTTTTTTCTGTGGGAGCGCCTACACTAGTTGCTATAGAATTTAATTTTACTGGTGAGATGTACATATTCTTAATGTCAGTCTATGTAATATTTTAGCAAATACAGATCAATTGACTATAGCCTAAGAAGGGGTAATGTGCCTGAATAATGTTTGCTAGCAAATGTTTGTGCTGTAGAGGGTTGGGCAAAGCCTGAATAAAAGACATGAATATTTTAGGGTGGTAGGACACAGCAGAATGCACTAGTTTTGTTTTTTCAGTGTGGTATTTTTGGGAATGAATGCTAAGAAATACATTCAGCTTAATAAGAGAGAGTAAAGATAAATGCAATCAAGCTAAATTATAGAGTCACACAAATCTGATTGTAGGGTTCTTTTTTTTTTCCTCCTCCAGGAAGAAAAAATGTTTATCATGGGGACAACAATTCATTTTTTGCCATATCCTATTTGTAGAGTTGGTGATAGTACAGGCAAATGTACCAGCACTTGAAATATGTTAACTGTTAATTAAATATCGTTCTCTTCAGTATGCATTATCATTAAAAACAAAAGTTCCCCTATGAGTGTACTTTCTTTTCTGTTAATGAGTATGACAGTCTAATGCTTTTCAAAGTGACACCCCTTAAGACACTTGTTTTTTTTTTTCTTAAGTGGTAAGTTTAAATGTGATAAATATAAGCATGCTTATCATTGTAATGATTAGTACTTTTGGTCATTAAAATACTGTTTATTCTTCATAGGCAAAATGTTCTTGTTCTTTTCTTCCTCCTTATGACAGAAAGAAAACTGAATATTTATTTCAATTTTGACATAACACAATTGAGATGGAGGGGGTCCTACACTTAAATGTGGGTGGTAAGGGATTCAACTAATTTTAACCAATCTGTTAACTGGGATATTTATTGAACTACTGATATGTACAAGAATTTTTTAAAAAAATAATAGCATCACACTGTCTCTACACTTTCAGCATTCAGGGTTTAGGAATGAAAATAGTCAAGTAAATAAATAATTAACATATAAGATGAAATGACATGAAACCTATAGAAAATTAAGTAACCTTAATTCTCATCACTCCAAAGGGCCTGGGGAGGTACCCACAGTTTGCTCCAGCTCTCCCTGGTTTCTCTATGTGGTGGCCAAAAGAGTCAAAGTATATTAACAATGATGTCAGTAATAATAAGGAGAAACTAAGGGGCAAAGACAATATAAATATGTGTGTTAGCTGACTAGCAGGCCAAGTGGGTCAAGAGATGATCCTATCAGTACTCAAAATTCCCCACTAGGGTGTGTGTGTTGTGTTAAGAAGCCTAAGACTGTAGTGCCATAAGAGCAAGAACAGCCATCAGGAGAATGGGTTGCTTAAGTCAGGCCTCTGAGGGAGGTTGGGCTCTGATTGGAAACGAGTTTGTTCAACTCAACAGTGAAAGCACATTTCCAATTGACAACTTGGTCTTTTGGTCACCAACTTGTACTGCTTAGGACTACAGGTACAAAGAACAGTAAGAACTCAGCTAAACCTCCTCTTTGTGGACACTTGGTGAAAACATATGTCTCCCTACATCTCACAATATCTGTTGTCTTCCTGATATACCTGTCACATGCTCTGACTTCAAACCCTGAGCTGAAGTGCAAGGCTAATAAATTTTGTCTTTATGGGGTTGCTGCTCTAGGCCTCTTTGGGCTGATATTTCTTGCCCTTCCTTCTGTTATCTTAAAAAAAAAAAAGTCTCTTTGCTAGATGTATATTAAACAAGGTAACTTTATTTCTTTTTTTAATCTTCTGTGATATGAAAAATGCCAGATGAGAATCACAGTGCCACGGCAGAGTCCAGTCGCCTTCTGGATGTACCTCGCTACCTCTGTGAGGGAACAGAATCACCTTACCAGACCGGGCAGCTGCACCCAGCCATCAGGGTAGCTGACTTGCTGCAGCACATTAACCTCATGAAGACATCGGACAGCTATGGGTTCAAAGAGGAGTATGAGGTAAATGCTTCAGTACTGTGATAAATTTGATTTTTAACGTGATAATGGAACTTAGCCTAGGGGGAATGTAAAACTCTATGGCTTCTCTAGTCCAGTAGTTATGACCATACAATCAAATGTCTGGGGAAGAGGAATGAAATTTGAAAGAAATATAACTAGCTCTACATTCACTTTTGGATTGTATTATTTGTTTTCATTTATTGTTAAACGCATGTCATTCGTTAGACCTTCCTCCTCATTCCTCACTTACAAATCCGTTAGCAAGATACCTGGAGTTTCATTGCATCATTATGGATTCTGAGGCTTGAATGGTTTCATTAATGGGTTTTTCTCTACTGTCTCTTTGTTAACTGATCCTCTTATGAAAATGAAGTTATGTGCTTTCAATATGCTACTTGCCACTTAGTTTAATTTTGTTTGCTATTAGCTAAGAGTGTCGGAGAGGAAATTGCTCAGCAAATCAGCACACAACATTCAGATGGCTAGGGGAAAATGCCACTTACAATACTTCTCTTTCCCACTCAAACCAAAATACCAGGATTTATTTTACAAAGGAAGTGATTTGAACCCAACATCCCTACAAACAGAAAAAAAAAAGAAGACTTTCCATTTATACCTTTCACATACTGAGAAATGTCAATCTGCAGTATGGAAGCTTGTCCATATGTCTGCCCTATATCTACCATATTGTATGCATGTTTTAGACATAAAGGATACAACCAAACTCCATCCAACTTTATGAAAGAGAAATCATTTAAATTCTACATGTTACCTACAGACTACTTGTGTGCCTTAATTTGGGAGTGAATTATCTTTCAATTTTAAATATTGATTTTTACATATATGCTGAAACATTATACTTTAATAATAAAATAAGTTCAGGGATTGCAATATTCTGCCAGAACTGTTTTTTTTTTATTCACTTCATGTGAAGTCCTGTGTACTTTGCTTCAAAGACCACTGGCTCTTTGTTGAACCCCTCATTTCCTGTATTGAGCAAAGTTGAAGTTTTTCTGCAAAAGGAAATCCTTACCCATATTTTTAATTGTTACATACGCTAAGCAAACCAATCAGCAAATTCATCTGTTCCTAGATTCTTGGAGAAAGAGACTCTTTATGTGTCATATGGTCTCTTGTTGCAGAGACTCAATCTTGTGCATGATTTTCAAAGAAACTAAAATGTGATGTATTGCACATGATTAAATGAATAATTATATGTGGTTTTCTCCTGTTATAAATGCTAATGAGCTCATTTGAAAGATACTCATTAAAATAGGTTTTGCAATTTTTTGCTGCATTATCACTCACTGTATTTTGAAAAGAATGATCATTTTCTCCTTGGGTCTCACAAAGTTAGAGCTACATTCATTTGAAAACTTTCAAGATCTTGTTTTCTATAAAGTTTTGTTTTGTCCTTTATTTGAACTCAACTCAATCCAGGATGAACAAGAATGAGTCCCACAAGCCAGCTATGAGGTCTGAGAAAGAAACTTGTTTCCTGCTGTAGGAATCCCCTTTACCCTGAGAAAGCAGCTTTTACTATTTTAATCTTCATAACCGATAAACCTGTTTTGAAAAATGGAATTAATTTTAATCTACTTTTTCCCCCTTTAGAGCTTCTTTGAAGGCCAATCAGCATCTTGGGATGTAGCAAAAAAAGATCAAAATAGAGCAAAAAACCGCTATGGGAACATTATAGCATGTAAGTTCTCATAACATTCTTGGTGAATTTAAATATCATGTGTACAAAAATAAATCATGACTGGCAATTTTTCCTTACATGATTTTACATTTTCAGAAAATACTAGAGGGTTATTTCTAAACATTTCTTACTAGATAGTAATCTATTTAATATTAAAAACAGCACTGGCTATTAACAGTGACTCAGGATTGCCATAATCCTCGTTAATTAATTTGATAAAACCCCTGACCTGATGAAGAGAACTTGCTGTTTGATTTCATATTTGTGCATCAAATAGCTAAGAATATGAAGATAATGAAAAGGACTTTTTTCAGTTATAAATTACTGAATTTACTCCTGTAAAATTTATAATTTACTCCTATAAACTACATTCAAGGCTGGAAGTATATTCTTTCCACATAACTTTATTCTTTACCAGGAGCTGAACTCTAGTACATCATTTTAGGCTTCCTCCTGATTAGGTCTTCACATTGTATACATTAGAAAATTAAAGTCATCATCATTGGAAACCACATTACAGTAAGGACTAGATAGTTTAACTTGTAATTAGCTTACAATCTCCTTAAACCATTCTATTCTGAATTTACATTATTTTAAATTATCTAAAGTACCTCAAAATGTAACCTTGAACTCTTAAGAATGAAATATATGCAGGGCTCAAAATTCATCCCCTAGTTCTGTTTAAAATCATCTTTAAAGAAAAAAAGAAAAAGACATTAAACCAGCCAGGCATCAGTGGCTCACACCTGTAAACCTAACTGCTTTGGAGGCTGAGATCTGAGGATCATGGTTCAAAGCCAGCTGGAGCAGAAAAGTCTGTGAGACTCTTCTTTCCAATTAATCATCAAAACATCAGAAGTGATGCTGTGGCTCAAGTGGTAGAACATACTAACCTCTAGTTGATAAAGCTCTGAGTTTAAGCCCAGGACCTTCCAAAAACAAGCAACAACAACAACAAACACAACTATTAAAATCATCCTAAAAAACAATAGTAGGTGTTAAGCAAGTTCAAGTTTACAGTCAAGTCCCTGTCTCAGACATCTTCTGTAGACAAGCTGCTTTTTTTCTTTTCTTTTTAAAACCAACTCTGGGCCTGAGTCTGGGTGCTATTCCTCAGCTCTTCAGCTGAAGGCTAGCCCTCTACCACTTGAGCCACAGCACCACTTCCAGTTTTGTGAGTGGTTTATTGGAGATAAGAGTCTCATGGACTTTCCTGCCTGGTCTGGTTTTGAACCACGATCCTCAGATCCCAGCCTTCTCAGTAGCTAGGATTATAGGCGTGAGCCACTGGCAACCAGCTCTCCACAAGCTTCTTATCTCTGGAGATACAAGTCAGTATGCCTCTGTTCTCGGTTATCATTGTAATAAGTAATGAGTTCATTATTGTTCTTGCATTTCCTTAAATGGCTGATTAGATAGTCGTAAATTATGCATGGAGTATTGGCAAGTATGGATTGCAGAAACTGAGTTACTTTAAATCTCTCCTAGTGACATTGTCTGGAGAGGAATATTAATAGCTTTCATTTTATTATTTAAACATTTTAGATGATCACTCTAGAGTAATTTTACAACCTGTGGAGGATGATCCTTCTTCAGATTACATCAATGCCAACTACATAGACGTAAGTAATTTTTATAGCATGTATTTCTATAGTATGGCCACATTATCAGCTTGTAACTGAACCCTTTTGCTTATATTACGTATAAAGTGATTGCTGCCTTTTAAAATAAAGAACAAACTGTACACTTTGCCCTGTTCTACGTCCCAGTACTTACTGATGTTGTTGTGCTTTCTTTCACACCTGACTTTGGTTTGGGCTGTAGATTTGGCTGTACAGGGATGTAAGTACCACTATATGTAAATAACAACACTCTATTGTGAATATTTAATATGAATATATTCTTAATTGCAGTTGTTACTAATGCTTACTAGTTACTTATGCATGCTTCACCTAATTAGTCTCATACAGTATATGTCTCATTTTTTTGTAATTCTTGCACATGTGTGAAGATCTATTTTACCTCCTTCCCTTTCCTCGTTTAGAAAACAGGATCATTTTTTTGGCTTCGACAATTTATTACGTACTTGGGTTTTATTTGTTGATGATTTCTGTTTCTGGCTTTTATTCTTTACCCTTCCCCGAACACATGTGAGAAGCTGGATAGTATGGATAGTATGATGTGTATTGGAGTTTCTGAATTTTTTATTTTGCATTTGACCTTGGATGTTTAAAGTAAGCAGGGATAATATTTTGTGGTATGTAGTGTTGGCTTGTAAAGCAGTAGAACTAATCAAAATAATTACTAAGTTGCAATTGTAAAATCCACACATCACACACATACATTATAAAAGAAAAGGAAAATTTGTGTACCTCAGTCACCTGTTAAATTTAGGTTACATACATATGTACAGGTAAATTCTTTAAGGGAAAGTCATTGCCAAGTGAAATATAAAACATGCAAAGAGACAATATATTACATCCTATGTAGGGAGGATAGGTTCTTTGGCTCTACTACCTCATTCAAAATCACCCTGAGAATCTAGCGAAAGTTGCTCCTCTGTGACTCAATTCCTCATCTTTACAGTGGGGGAAATAAAAGTAGTACTAACTTCACTTGTTAAGGGAATTAAAAGAAGCATGCATTTTAAATGTTCAGACAATACCTACCAAGTGTCAAGCTCTCATTCGGCTTCAGCTACTGTTTTTACAGTTAAAATGGAGGTGCACATTTCTACAGCAAACTGTAGAAGTGCAGTATTACAGCACTGTGTGTAGCTTTTATATGTAAAATATGAAATATAACAACCAATTTTTTCTAATTCATAAAATT
This sequence comes from Dipodomys ordii, assembly GCF_000151885.1. Taxonomy (NCBI): domain Eukaryota; kingdom Metazoa; phylum Chordata; class Mammalia; order Rodentia; family Heteromyidae; genus Dipodomys; species Dipodomys ordii. The sequence goes on along the minus strand of NW_012267313.1, from coordinate 2,369,168 downwards.
AGAAAATAATTTTTGTAGGCCTTTATACAGTTATTTTGATAGTTACATTTATTTAATTGAATTAATGATTAAGTATAATTCGGTATGTCAGTTAAGTTGCTGATTATAATCTTATATTCATTCAATATCTAAATTTGGCATGTCTTATGGACACTAAGATAGTTATTAATCTTTTTTTTTTGAGGTCCTGGGATTTGACCTCAGGACCTTGTGCTAACTACAGAAGCACTCTACTGCTGAGACATGCCCCAGTCATTTTTGGTGCTTAGATTTGAGACAGAGTCTTATTTCCTGCAGAGGCAAAGCCAGGAATGTGATCCTCCTATTTTAGTCATCTCACGGTAGCATGATGACAAACATAAGTCATTACTCCTAGTTTCTTCCATTGAGATAGATTTTTACGCATTTTTTCTTCCCAGGCTGGCTTTAAACTTGAATCCTCCAGATCTCATCCTCTGAAGAAGTTAGAATTGTAGACATGAGCCACAAATATTTGACTATTGGTGTACTCTTAGCCTTAAAAAAAATCACATTTCTTTGACAATTTATAATTGTTCTTAGCAACTTAGTTTAACCTGAGTTTTCTGCCAACACATAAACTGGAGCCTAATTACAATATTGTTTTATGGATCTGATGGTCCAACTATATTCTCAATAAGTCTTGTTATCCAGTCTTTCTGCTAAAACTCCACTGTGTTTTGGCTGATAACCACACAATATTATAATTTCCTCTCCTAATCACTTATTATGCTTGAAAGCCACTTGAAACTGGTAATTATTTCATTAAAAACCTTACAGTTTATAAAGCTTGAATGTTTTTCCATAAAATATCTGATGTTGGCATATTAAGAAATAGAGATCTTCAAAATTTGCAGCAGTATAATGCACATTATTAAATTTTAGGTTGGGAAGCCCAATTAGCAGGTATTTAAAGGTGTATTAAGTTGCCCACACCAAAATGTGGACATAGTACAGACTGTCACTAAAGACTGTGATAAAATTGAAACAAGTGCACAACCTAGCTCCATCATCTCAACAGTACTTTTTAACTTATTATTTACTGCAGGTCAATTCATTACAGAGCAATTAGCAACTCATTTCTTGTCGGGAATAATTTATTGGAACAATATTTCATGTTTAGATAAGCTTTTGGCACAGTGGGAGGAAAATACAAAACTTGTTCAGGATAAGGTCCACTTTGGAAACTCTTCTTTGTGGATGCGTGCATCTGTAATTTTGTGTATGCAAATCACCATTACCAACACACAACAAAATTCTTTTATGCAGATTTCTGAACATGTTACAGAACAGAAATAATTATCTAAGAAAACCTTAGCAAGATTTTGATTTGAGGCATGCATGCATTGTCCAGCTCTAACATTGGAATGTTCTGTTATTTTTATTTATTTTATGGTTCTAATATGTCCTCGTCCATTTGTAATGCAGTGTGTTGTACTTTTGGATGATGAAATAAGAATTAATATTTTAAACACAGTTTTGCTAAGTGTGAATGACTAAAGATTAACATGAAGGCATAAACAACTTAGTGAAACTAAACAAAATCTATGAAGGTATTCCATAGCAATCAAAACTCAATTAATTATACAATATATTATATTCTAATCTGAACTCTTTTTAAATATTCAATTTTTGTTCTATGTTTACTTTTCAGATGGCATAGGTTTGAGAAGTGAACTGTGTGTTCACTACTCATTTCTGGACTTTTTCTATAACTTAATCTTAACAGGTGGTTGTCTTCATCTTTTTATGCCTTCATTCATTTGTTTCTGGTACTGATGTAAAATGATAACCAATTTGATCTCCTATTTTAGGGCTACCAGAGACCAAGCCATTACATCGCAACCCAAGGTAAAACTTTTTTTTCTTAAATACTGTAGCTAAGATATAGTTGGAATATTTATCCATGTGGGATTATTTTTCATTTTGATAAGAATTAAATGGAACACTGTCAGTCCTTAAAATGAGACAGGACTTGTTGCATTTTGTAGTACAATATTTTATCTGTGTAAGCTTATATAAATTTATGCTTGATTTATTTTGTAGAATTAAAATATGGGGCTGGATGGATGGTTCAACTGGTAGTGTGCCTATCTAGCAAGGCCCTGAGTTTAAACCCCAGTACCAACCAAAAAAAATAAAAAGAAAAGTAAATGTGAAGTTGCTGGGTGCCTCAGAAATTTGGTCCTTTGTGTCCAGAGAGCTCAAAGGACTAGTGAATAGTGCTGGGAGAGGAATTACTGATGATAAGGAAGTGGACTCTTCATATGTAAGGTCCCTGTCTTCCAGAAGACTTTTGTCAGCTGGAATCTAATAATACCCCAGACCAATATTGTTATAATGAAATATTACACTGTCTTCTAGCAATTTCTTGGCAAGTCAAGATAAGACAGAGCTGGAGGGAATTTCAGCAAGTTTATTTCTCATGAAAAATAATAACAAAGTTAGTAAAGCTTACAGAGGTTCACTGGAAATAAAAGTATCCAAGCAAGGAAATATATACTTTGTTATTTCTCCAAATGGACTATTGACAATCAAAAAAGAAACTCGCAGATCTGTTTTGTGCATAAAGAAACTAAAACAAAAGCCTATATCTGGTTTTGTTTGTTCATGTGTTTGTTTGTCTTCGTGGTTGTGGAGCTTGAACTCAGGGCTGGGGCATTGTCCCTGAGCCTCTTTGTGTTCAAGGCTAGCATTCTACCACTTGAACCAGGAGGCACTTCCCTGATTTGTTTTGTTTTGCTTTTTAAATAGAGGTAATTTTCTAAGTGTTTAATTGCATACTATCTAAAGTTTAAAAAGTCATCTAGAGGGGAACTAGAATAACAAAACACTGAAACAAGGACACAGGATAGCCCATTGCAACAATGATATCCACTAGATAGTATACTGGAAATGAACCTTACAACTTGGGGGGTTGGGGGTAGGAGTGTAGGAGGTGGGGGAAGAAGAGATGGTGGGAAAACAACAGGGGGTAACAATGCTTGACAAGAAATGTACTCATTACCTTACTCATGTAACTGTAACCCCTCTGTACAGCATCTTTACAATAAAATAAAATTTAAAAAATAACTAAATAAAAATAAAAAGTCATCAGTGGGCTGAAGTTTTCTAGTACTAATCAAAGTGTAGTCTAGCCTATGGTTTTGTAGCTTGAGGATAATCCAATATATTAGGATGTGTCCTATGTAAGGACACATCAACTTCATCAACTTCTAACTATGTACTAATGATGGAAAATTATTTAGCTAGTAGTTAAATAATAATAATTTGTTGCTAATTTGTTATTAATTGGTGATTTATCATTACTGATAAATAATTTGTTAGGAATTAATATGCTGATTGGTTAATGGTAAAATAAAAGATCTGTTTTTCATCTAAAGGCCCACTTGATTGACTTAGTAAAAGATCCTAGGACATAGTAATTCTTTTTAACTGGGAATTAAAGGCATGTTGAAGAAAAAAGAAAAGCAACTTACATATGCCTGTGTTTTCCTGTGTGATAAATGTATCTATGAACTAAATTTAAGTCATTTCATTAACATTTAGGCTTTATCTTTTTAGTTTATTTCATTTACTGTGCTTCTTACTGACTACAAGATTTGTCTAGCATCATAATAAAACTAATTAACATAAAATATATAATGAATGTCTTTGTAGGCCCAGTTCACGAAACGGTGTATGATTTCTGGAGGATGGTCTGGCAGGAACAATCTGCCTGTATTGTTATGGTTACAAATTTAGTTGAAGTTGGCCGGGTAAGAGAAAAAGATTTCTTTTAATAATAAATGAAAGTATAGTTGAGAGGCAGCCCATGAGTTGATCAAAAGAAAATGTCATCAAATTGTGTAAAAATAGTTCATCAGCATACTATTTCAAATGAATGCTTCTAAAGTGGACCTTATTTGGCAGAGAATTATTTGATGTCTCATTAATTGTTTAAAGTATGTACTAAATTACATTCTAAAATTATTATTCTAAAATTATAATCTAAAATCTAATTCCATTACTATGTTTATATGTTTTTATGGAGTATATAAATCTATTAGGTAACTTTTTTTTTCATTTGTTAATGTGTTTCTAACTGGATTTTAATGGTAACTTAATCTGTTACCTGGAACTTAGATACTCTTGACTAATTTTTACTATGTATTTATGTCTACCTGTTCTTTTTGGTCATGTAGGTTAAATGCTATAAATATTGGCCTGATGATACTGAAGTTTATGGTGACTTCAAAGTAACCTGTGTAGAAATGGAACCACTTGCTGAATATGTGGTTAGGACATTCACCCTGGAAAGAGTAAGTACTGGGGAATTTTAGTAAGAATATCTATACTGAAATGTTTTCCTCTGAAAAATCTCTATCATGTTTTGCAAAATTCATTCACTCATTCACTCCCTTGAGACCTAACTCTGTGTCAGCTCTATTTTCTAAACCTTGAGACAAAGAAAAATCTCTACTCTTGTGGAAAAATAGTAATAGTGTATCACCCATCTATTAATGGGAGATGGGTAATAATTATTTTTTAAAAGGAAATATGTTATATAACATGAAAAGTGCAATGATATAAAAAAAGAAATAGTACTGGAAATTCAAATAGGGAATATTAGGGCTGGGAAGGTGGCTCAGTGGTAGAGCGCTTGTCTTGCATGCATGAGGCCCTGGATTCGATTCCTCAGCACCACATAAGCAAAAAGAAAAAAGCTGGAAGTGGCGCTGTGGCTCAAGTGGTAGAGCGCTAGCCTTGAGCTGAAGAGCTGAGGGGTAGCACCCAGGCCCAGAGTTCAGGCCCCACAACCGGACCCAAAAAAAAAAAGTTTCTCAAATAGGGAATATTATGGAGGTAAGGTAAGAAAGGTTTTACAGTTTCAAAACAATGATCAGGAAGGACTTCTTGAAAGCAACATGAACAAGAACCTAGAGAAAATAAGAATTTGATAAATTGTCAAGGGAAGAGTATGTGCATGTGTGTGCACACGTGCATGTATGTGTATGTGTGTGTGTATGTCATTTGTGATAGTGAGACTGTCTAAGAAGATTGAAATAGGGTATGACATTAGGGGGTGAATAAGATAAATACCATGCACCTGTGAATTGCAAACTGTAATTCACTGAAAACTCATGAATGAAATAAAGGGTAGTATGGATGGGAAGATGAGAAAAAACTAAACGCCTTGAAGAATTGTCATACACTTAAAAAGCTTTATGACAGGAATGTAAAACAGGTCCTGTTGAGGACAGGACTGTGAGTCCTAATGGGCAGGAGAGGGAGAACAGAGTGGGTGAAAGAGTATGGATATGTCAAAATACTTTATCTGTGTGAAGATAGAACAGTAAGGCCTTTTGAGATTGGTTTGGGAAAAAGTTAAGCAGAAAGAGGAGTTAAAAAAAGGTTTGGGAGAAAGGACATTACTTGAGAGGAAGACTGTAACAGGAAGAATGATGTAGAAAATGGAAGCAGAACTTAGACATATACAGTGCTACAGAGAACAACTTTACATTCATAAACTGCTTTGTTAAGTAGCAACACCTTTGTACAACTAAAGATAATAAAATTTTTTAAAGAAAAGCTTCATGGGTTTGACCACACAAATGTTTTACCTGTATCAAATAAATAAATAAATTTATAAAAACAAGTGCTTACCTTGCATGCATGAGGCCCTGGGTTCGATGCCTCCACACCACATAAGCAGAAAAAGCCAGAAGTGGGACTGTGGCTCAAATGGTAGAGTGCTAGCCTTAAGCTGAAGAGCTCAGAGACAACACCCACACCCAGAATTCACACCCCACAACCAAAAAAAAAAAAAAAAGTCAAAAGACCACATGTGTGATTATCAATACCATTGATTAGTGTCTCTGAAGACAGGCTACCTATTAAAAATTTTTACACTTAAGCCATATTAGCAGTTCCCATCTGTAGTCCTCACTTCTCAGGAGGCTAAGACCCAGAAGATCATGGTTCAAACTAGACTAGGCAGAAAAGTCAGTAAGACTCCATCTTTAGTTTACCCACAAAATCCAAGAGTGGAGATAAGGCTCAAGTGGTAGAGCAGGAACCATTAGCAAGCAAGCTGAGTTCAAACCCCAGCAGCCATATCAAAAAAAAAAAAGTGTTTAACCTTCTACGCAATATGCTATTTTGTAACCTCATATAAACACGTAACTTAAGAAAAAAGAGTAACACTGTTAGTATTGAGATATGTATTTTACATGTTGGTAATCATAGTTAAATTTTTTAAACCCTCTATAAATCAATAAAGCATTGAATACTTTAGTCTTTAAAATATTGAGACTTCTATGCAGTTTATACCTTTTGTAAGCCAATCCTTGGGGAATTACTTATTTCATTTGCAAATTCTTTGAAATTAAAATGAAGACTTTGAAAATTATAGATCACTATAAACCCCTAGCAGTAATAGTTAAACATACTATCTAGAAATAGCATTCTTTACCAGTGATTTTGAAAATAATCCCCTTACATAAAAAAAGTGATTAGAGAAAAACACTAAGGAAATGGTAGCAGTGTACAGAACAACATAATTACAATGATCAGAACTCAAAAATATAAATGGAAATTTCTTAGGCATATTGTAGTAGAAGAATATAAGCAATGACAGAGGAGATTTTAATCACTTAGCTTGATTTAATGAATAATTAGAACTCATTCTTATTTAAAGAAGTAGAATATGCATTTTCTTAAATCTATGTCAAATAATCATACTTTAAAAATTATTCATGAATTTAGTCATGAAGAAAACTATTTCACTGGCACTAACAGTAACCTACAAATTTACAAATTAGCTTTTTAGAAGTCATCAAACCCTTGTTTGAATACATTGTTGGATGATTTCCTCAAAACTAAAAATTGTATTTAAAAAAAGAATTCATGGTGAAAAAAATTGTATTGCATAGACCAACTTTGCCTCATTATTACTCTCTAAGAAAATGATATATGTTCATAAATGACTTCTTTCTTGAAAGCCATTTAAATCCTGTTGAAAATCATAAAATTAGAAAACCAGAAAACATCAATATAACAAAGAAAAAATAAATATAGTTGTGGAATACAAACAAGAAAAACATAAATTAAATTCCTAGTTTCTTGAGATCAATAAATTGACTAAATCACTCATTTCTAAACAAGGCAAAATGAAAAAATCATAATATTCTATAAAGTCAACTCAGTCAGGAAACACAAAGAAGACCTAATGACAGTTTTGTATTTACTATTAGAAAAAACTATAAATGAAAATATTACATATGAACTTCAGTGTAGATTTTATTCATCTTATTCCGGAGACAAATTTTAACTCAAAAAGTTGGCCCACATATAGAAAAAATGCAAACAAATCAACACCTCACCCCTGTTAGAATGGCCATTATAAAGAAAACTAACAATAACAGATGTTGGTGGGTTGTGGCCAAAAGGGAATGCTGCACTGTTGGTGGAATGTAAATTTGTTCAGCCACTCTGGAAAGCAGTATGGAGGTTCCTCAAAAGATTAGACATGGAGCTCCCCAATGACCCAATGACTTCTAGGCATTTAACCAAATGACCACAAACAAGGCCACACCAAAGCTACCAGCACAACCATGTTCATTGCAGTATTATTTACCATAGCTAGACTATGAAATCAACCCAGATGTCGCCCCTTAGAAGATTTATGCATCAAGAAAATGTGGTAAATAGACACAATGGAATTCTATGCTTCCCCCAGAAAGAATGGCATTGTCCCATTCATAAGGAAATGGAATGACTTAGAAAAAATCATATTAAGTGAAGTAAGCCTGACCCAAAGAAACATAGGCTGCATAGTTTTCTTCATTTGTAATAACTAGAATATGTCTAAGATATTCTTAGTAGAGGATAACAGTGATACAATAGCTATGGGCATATGACCATTTGTTAAACAAAATGAACTCCCAAGAATTGGAAGCAAGAGGGTTTTTTAATTATTATTATATTGCTTGCAGTTATTTCTTTTTTCTTTCTTTTTCCTTTTTGTTTATTCCCTGTTGTTTTTGTACCCTTTGTCTTGTATATAAGTTTATCTGACTTGGGAAAGGGAAGGGAAATCATAGAAACAGTGGGACAAAGGGCGAACCAATGTAACAGTGATACTAGGAAATGAACTTTACAACTTGTGAGGGAGGGGAGTCAGGAAGGAAGGAGTGGGAGAATATGAGGAGGGAGAAACACTGTTCACAAAGAAATGTACTCATTACCATACTTATGTGACTGTAACCCCTCTCTACATCTTCTCCTTTACAATAAAATTGTTTAAAAAATTGGCACAAACAGAAACAAACAAGTGGTAGAAGGAAAGGGGATGATGGTTAAATTTACTGTTAAAGTTGAACTATGGTTTTATAGTTCATTCAACTTTCCTTATCCTTTTAAAGAATAGCCAATGCTAATACTATTGAAACCATTTTGGCCAAAGAAACGCATTAAAATCAACAAAGTACATTTTAAAATCTCTCATAACAGTGACAATAGAGCTATCTAAAATAGACAAAAGGATCAGACTAGAGAATTAAGTAACAGAACACCAGTGGAACAAGAAAGCAAGCTGAGCAAATGCAGGTCTTGAGTTCTTACTAGTACTCTATGAAGCTTATTGGCACAGAGTCTCTCTTTTTGATCACTCTGTTTCTCTAGTTCACACACAATGCAGTCAGTTTCATTCAAAACCAGGAATGAATTTAAAAATAAATGATGAAAATTTGAATCGATCAGTGAAGTAAGAAAATCTCACCACATGACTAATATGGATAGAAGGATATTTTAACCATTGGAGGAAGCCTAGCAAGATATTTCATTATACTAGTCCACTAAGGGTGAAAACTATATGATCTTATTAATAGATTAATAAATTTAGTTTTATTTAAATGATGTTTAATATAATAGGAAAATAAAGAAACTTTGTAACCATGATAAAGCAATAACCAGTAGCATATATCTTCAGGAGTGGAATACTAAAACCTATTAGTTTACATATAACCAATGTAAAGGGTATTACTGCTATTGTCACTAGGAAAGTGATATGAATATTTAGTCTTACTAGTACTTAATGTTATAGGAAATTTCAGCAAAGTAAGTAAGAATCAAAAAAATAATCTGTAAACCAGGCACCAGTGGCTCATGCCTGTAATCCTAGCTACTCAGCAGGCTGAGATCTGAGGATAATGGTTCAGAACCAGCCCTGGCTGAAAAGTCGGTGAGACTCTTAACTCCAATAAACTACTCAAAAACCGGAAGTGGTGCTGTGGCTCAAGCAGTAGAGTGCTCACCTTGAGCTGAAGTGCGCAAGGACAGCGCCCAGGCCCAAAGTTCAAGCCTCATGACCAACATAAAAAAAAAAAATCTGTAACAAATTAGAAAAGACAATATTATTTCAGTGTTAAAAGATTTTATATCCAGAAAACTAATACTATTTTAAATGAAATGAAGAAACATTTAAACATTCTAATGGAGAAATACTAATAAATGATTATTTTCTGTACTAACAATAAACTGCAAAATATAGTTTAAAACTCTTTCATAAAAATAAAAATACCATAATATCTTTGAATTTATTTAACAAGATTAAGTCCTAATGAATAAAACATGAAAGCATTTTAGAGGACATGTAATAAGTATTGAATGAAAGGACAGCATGTAATCAGAATATGGGAGTCCTTGACATCAATATCACTACACCCACTTTTTTTTTGTACCAGGCCTGGGTCTTGAGCTCAGGGTCTGTATGTTATCCCTGAGCTTTTGCACTCAAGTCTAGCACTCTACCACATAAGCCACCATTCCACTTCCAGCTTTTTTGTGGTTAATTTCCACAGACTTCCCTGCTGCTGTCCTCAGATATCAGCGTCTTGAGTTGCGAGAATTAAAGAAGTGAGAAGCTCACTGCACAGATTTTATATTGCAGTGGCAACATCATGAGATTTTTAGTTTTAGGTTTTTTTCCTCATTATTGAGAATGCAAAACAGTAATTCGAGGCAAACACATATTTTGTCAGCCCAGAAGGGACTTCGGATAAAAGACTGATTAGGAGAAAATCAGCCATGTAGGAGGAAAAAAAAATCACTTTAAGAAAGAAATCTTTTCTGAATAACAGGAGAATAAAAAAGGACTGAGTACCATTATAGCTATACTGGGAAAATAGTATCATAGGAAATGTTAAAAAAAAAATAGTCTACTACCTTTATTCCTATAGTTGTCTTGCAAAATAAGGGAGAGAAAAGAATAAGAAGGTGATTTTTTTGTCACTTGTGGGATTTGAACTCATTGCCTGTGTGAGCTTTTTCACTAAAGGTTAGAGCTCTACCATTTGAGCTACTGCACCACTTCCGGTTTTCTGGTGGTTAACTGGAGATAAGAGTCTCGAAAACTTTTCTGTCCAGGCTGACTTCAAACTGTGATCCTCAGATCTCAGTCTCCTGAGTAACGAAGATTATAAGCATGAGCCATCAGCACCCAGCTTGGTCATCTTATTTCTATGATTCCATGACAGTGTTTATCATGGAATTATTATATTATTATATATTTTATATTATATCATTATATATATATGATCACTAGTTTCCAAAGGTGGTCATAGTGGTTAACACTAAAGTTAAACAGCCCTTCTCTATTCCGTTTGTTTATTTCATATAATGTGTTTGCCTTTTCTGATGGAAGTAATGAGACTGATGCCCTCATAGGAAGCACACAGTAGACGTAGACTAGTATTGATGATAGCAGGTCCGTTTCTATAGATTGAATTCTTTAGTAATGAACTTTGCAGTCATCCACTTACGTTCTCCTAGCTTTGCTGCCCACAAATCTACCTTCTTTTATCCAAAGAAAAAAGGAAAGAGAAGGCTTTAAAATAGATATTTACATGGTTCCCTTCCATTAGCCCAATAGGCAAGATGGACAGCAATGACAGCCTCACGTCTTTCATTGTGTGGTTTTGTTATGTGCTGAATTATTTCACAGAGAGAAGAAAAATAGTTTACCCAAAGAACAGTTGAGCTGTCTATCTGTTTCCACAAACCAATCTAGAATACCACTGTCCTGGAAAATCCCTACATGCTATGCTTCAAAACCATTTTCAACTTGGATAAGCAAAGCATTAAAATCTCTCAGTGGGGTGAGAAGCTGGAAGTCACTGCTCTGTACTGCTTGAGAATGCAGCAAGTGGATCGGTTGGGCAACATTTAGGCTTTAGGGTTTTCCTACTTTTCCCCTAATAATTTTATGTGTTGTGATTCACAGTCAGAAGCAAGCTGTCAGGATTGATTTTATTTACCTTGGCTTAACAGAACTAGTACCAATTGTCTGAAGATAAAGGTAGGCCAGGTTGAGCCAGAAAAGGCCAGGTTAAGCCTTGTTTAGAAAAGGCACTATCTCTGGTCAGTGTTTAATTGTTATTGCTATCCATCGGTTCCACTAACCATAATTATATCAAATGGCTTATTTTGTCTCCCGTGAATTCACTCTTTCGGTCTTCGCACAGAGGGCGTACAATGAAATTCGTGAAGTGAAGCAGTTTCATTTCACCGGCTGGCCTGACCATGGAGTGCCATATCACGCTACAGGGCTTCTGTCCTTTATCCGGAGAGTCAAGTTATCCAATCCTCCTAGTGCCGGACCCATCGTGGTGCACTGCAGGTGAGTGTCAGTCCACATGCATTCACTCCACGCGCTCAGCTTTTGAGAATATCCAACTCAAGGCTTCTCAGCACAGACGCTACTGTGTGCTTACACAGTTCCTGCTTGCAACATGTGTAACAGAAAATACAAAACTGCAATAAAAGAAAAGTTTGCTCTAAGTAGGATATAAAACAGAAATTAGAAGATGCATACATTCATCCTAATGTGTGCGGTGTTACCCACCATTATCAATGTGGAAACTGCCTTTTAGCGCAACATCTGTGTTTGGGGGGATTTGTGTCACTTTTGTAAATCCAATATTGTGTGGGATGGTAGATTAAAGTAGAGATTCCTTGTCAATCTAGTCAATTCCCACTAGAACTCTAGCTTTTAAAGCTAAATTTGAAACATACAGAGTTACTAAGTGGCCTAATTTGCAAGAATTTGTGCCGTAAAGCTGCTATTTAAAGTTTTCTTTTTCAAAACACCATCTATCAGAGGACCTTGAAAACTACATCAGTGGCGTTCATTGAATATATACCAAAAATCATGAACATTATATCCAGGTTTCTGATTAGAAGCTTCTCTTAAAACAAGCATTCTGAGACATTAAAACAAGCTATATGTCCTCATTTTTCAGATGAAATAAGGAAAAAATAATAAGTATAGAATCTGAAAAGCTTTTCTAAATGCCACATACCATCTTCAAACATTACTACCTCCAAACTACATAATAGGTTGTATTTAAGAACATTTTTCTCTCAGGAAATACAATTTATCAGGATTTAACTGACCTGTATGAAAGGTGGAAGAAACAGTAGAATAAGGCAAAGGCAAAGCATTCCGCAAAGATCTGATACTGTGCTCCTTGAGAATAAATCTTCATTTCAATCTTCTTGGAGAAATCTGATGTAGTCTTCAATTACTTTCCTGTCTCAAGCATGAGAGCAGTGATTGAGAAGATATTAGGGGACAACGAAATAGAGATAGCCACAAAGTCTCTTGCTTAAATGTCTCTAAGAACAATGAGTCTAAGAGAAGTAACTGAATCTGGATAACAAAGAAATAATGCCATTAGCTTTCCAAGCATTTAGAAAAGGTTTTCAATTCAGGGAAAAATTCAGGAGTCAACTTTCTCATGAACTGCTTGCTTGCAAAGTCGTCCAGAATTCTCACACCCTCTCCTGAAACAGAAGTAGCATTTTCCTACACATGTGGGCATCTCTACATTTATGGAAAAGCAGAAACTGCCTGCAATGTATCTAAAAATTAAAAAAAGAACAAACCTTTAACTTGTTTGCTTCGTTGACTTCCACATATAAAATTGGAAGTATATTTGCAAAAGCTAAAATAAAGTATAATTATGACTTTTTAATGAGATATAAGATAATGACTATCGTTGTAACCTATGAAAAACCATATTCTACACCTCACAATTCATGCCTCGTTTCCCTACAGACCATGATTTAGATAGCCATTGTCCTAATGGGCTTCCTTCTATATAGCCTGGCAGTTCCTGTGCATGGTGGCCCCTGACTTCCCATCTGTAAACTGTGGGCTGACTATTCTTTCACCTTGGTGTTGAAAGGAGTCTCTTGTAGATACCAAGCCAGCATTGTCACTTTGTTGTTGGAGAACCCATACACAGAAGAGTACAGATTTCAGTGTGTAGTTAAACTTAGCGCATCAATCCAATTCTTCCCATTCATTTACAAAACCAATTAGCATAAAATGCAGATGTTATGATGTTAGAACTAGAGTGACATACACACATCATTCGGAAATGATTTGGAGCTCAAATTCCAATCTTAATTTTTACACCAAACCAAATACTCCATGTGAAGTTGCTTGTGAATTCCTAAGTCTGCACATAGTGTATATACAAAATGTGCCTTGCACTCGTGTTACATCAGTTGGATTTCACTTTATCTGAAAGTGAAAAATATATTTAAGGCTACAAAGACAAACACTCACACTTTTTGTTAACATCTGGTGATTTTCAGCGCTGGTGCTGGACGAACAGGATGCTACATTGTGATTGACATCATGCTGGACATGGCTGAAAGAGAGGGTGTGGTTGACATCTACAACTGTGTCAAAGCTTTAAGATCTCGTCGCATCAATATGGTCCAGACAGAGGTATATTGACTCACGGATACTAAATAATTTTTCATTTTGATTTTTTTGCCTTTTCAAACAAAAAATTCTATATTTTTCATATATAATGGTCATTCAGCTCATCAAGACCTAGGAGAATTCAGCTATCTTAATGTACATGCTTACTATCCTCTAGCTTCTACAGAGAAGTTTTTAAGATATGATGAGTGTTTCTGCTTTCTTTTGGTAGGAACAGTACATTTTTATTCATGATGCCATTTTGGAAGCCTGTTTATGTGGAGAAACTGCCATACCTGTCTGTGAATTTAAAGCTGCATATTTCGATATGATTAGAATAGATTCCCAGACGAACTCTTCACATCTCAAAGATGAATTTCAGGTATGGACTATTTCTGAAACCTCTTTTATGACTTATTACAACTTTTTCTGGGTACTAATAACTATTTCATGAAAGGTCCTGGCAAGTCAAATTTGCAACCTTTGACCCTACTTCAAGTATAATATAATACTTGTCTCTTTCATTGTACATTTTATAGAATCACTTTCATATTAATCAGCTCATCTCTGCTATGTCTTGTAGGGCAATTGAGTTGTGTCCTCAAGGAAAAGTATAAGGGAAAGGCATTATAAAAGTCAAATTTGATGATGATTTGTAGCCCCTTTTTTCATGTAGCCTCTTAGAAATTTGACTGGCTATGTCACTTTCAATGTGAGATCAGCACATAAATACTAATAGCTGAAGTTTGTGCTAAATATTGTCTCTAACTAGCCAAAGATTGATAGGAATGAAGTCAGAAATAGCTCTAGAAAATGAATACTTTCCTTCGCAGCATAGTGATCCTTCTACCAAGCACCACTTGTGAATCTTCAAATGTGGCCTTGCTAAAGTATGATTGCAAATTATACTAATACAGTTTCCAGTTTGGATAGGTCAACATCAGCAGTCTAGACCACCTGGGTTGTATTGTGTTCGGTTACAAAATGTATTTTTCAGGTAGCTATGTTGTTTAGCGTGTCTTTTCCTTTTAAGAAGAAGCACATTGCACAATGTGTGTCTTGTTTCTTTGGTACTTCTCAGGCTTCATTAGCTCTAAGTAAAAAAGTCATATCAGCCTGTCCTTGTGCCAACTTCCAGGCCTTGCAAAATCTTTCACTTTCTATGTGATCTCCTGAATCTGTGATGGGTCTGTTTGCTATTAAATGGGTCACTGTCTTTTTAACCTGGATTCTTATTTCTCTTTAGACTCTGAATTCAGTCACCCCTCGACTACAAGCTGAGGACTGCAGTATAGCATGCCTGCCAAGGAACCATGACAAGAACCGTTTCATGGACATGCTGCCACCTGACAGATGTCTGCCTTTTTTAATTACAATTGATGGGGAGAGCAGTAACTATATCAATGCTGCGCTTATGGATGTAAGAGACTACCTTCTTTGTTAGTGGAGAAACGCAATGAAAATCCATGTATGCCCCTGAACACTGGCTTCTTTCTACAAAATTTAAATGGCTTAGAATTGAAAATTGGAAATTTGCATGGACATTTTTTTCTAGAAAGTGATTTCAGATTTGACTCATGAAGATTCTTAGTAATTATAATTTTTTTAGCTTTATTGGAGAATTAGGTTTGATGATCAGTTATTGTCATTTTTTTTTTGTCGGTCATTGGGCTTGAACTCTGGGCTTGGGCGCTGTCCCTGCGCTCTTCAGCTCAAGGCGAGCGCTCTACCGCATGAGCCACAGCACCACTTCCAGTTTTCTGGTGGTTTATTGGAGATAAGAGTCTCACGGACTTTCCTGCCTGGGCTAGCTTTGAACCGTGATCCTCAGATCTCAGCCTCCTGAGTAGCTAGGATTACAGGCGTGAGCCACCAGCGCCTGGCTCAGTTATTGTCTTAGAAGAAATTGTGGAGGTTGTATTTTTTTCATTTTAATTATTTTTTTAGAAAATAAAGGAAATCATTCCTTATCTATTTTGATTATCATTAAGGATGTATTTTTAAAGTCATAGGATGCCATATCTTAACAAAATTATGCTAATTTGGGGAATTTTATGTGTCATGTAATGTTCCCATAATTTACAGCTAAGTTGTTTTATTTGCTGTTAGTTAATAAGGACTTTTTGGAAATAAGTATATGACCATTGGCTTTCTTGTCTTGGTCCTATATTTACTTCTTTGAATGAAGTAATAATTCATTTCTTCATTTACATTCGTTTGGAAGCATCAAGTCCACCCACAAATGAACTCAGTAATATTCTCCAGTGGTCCCCATGGTGTAGGCAGCATTTTGGTCCATCTCTACATGAAATGACTGCCTCCTATGGGTCTTCCTCTGAAGCGTATTGAATCTGCTTGAACAACTGATTATCAGTTTGTGTTCTCACCTTTCCCTATCTACTGTGTTTCTTCACAGAGCTACAGGCAGCCAGCTGCTTTCATCGTCACACAGTACCCACTGCCAAACACTGTGAAAGATTTCTGGAGATTAGTGTATGATTATGGTTGTACCTCCATAGTGATGTTAAATGAAGTCGACTTGTCCCAGGTTAGTGGGCATTGGTTGCTTTGTGTATTAATATGCAACTTAATAGAGTTAAAAATCATAATTTCTATTTTATATAATCCTAATGAGAAAACTTCATACTCATTTTTTTTCTTTCAAAATATTTCTCATCTAGGGCTGCCCCCAGTACTGGCCAGAGGAAGGGATGCTACGGTATGGCCCTATTCAAGTGGAATGTATGTCTTGCTCAATGGATTGTGATGTGATCAATCGGATTTTTAGGATATGCAATCTAACCAGGGTAAGTCTTTGTTGAGCCATCTAACTGACTTAGGGTGAATAGATAATTATTGTGATGAACATAATGCACCTCAAAGATCTGAGAGAGAAGAATCAATAAGCACCCCATAATGCATGAAATAACTAGTGATATCTTATACCTTAGTGCAAGGACAAGAAAAGCAATCCAATCCCCCCAAAAATTAGAAATACAAAAGCCCAATTTTGTTTCCAGTTGCTAACTAGGTTAGTCTATCACATCTGGAAATCAAGATTCAGAAGCAGTAGCCCAGATAGATTTGATAGGCAGGCCTGCATCCTCAGAATCACGTGCACTTCAGTAGATATCTAGCCAGAAAATGGCCTGCAATTGAAAAGTAAGAACATAATGATGTTGTTGATGACAAAGAAGATTTACCTCAGGAGAGAGGAACATGTCAGAGCAGCTATTATAGGGTAATTCTATGTCAGTATTCCAAGACCCGCATATAAGAGAAGAGTCCAGGCCTGAAAGAAAAGGTAGATCCTCGCCATCACTGATTCTTCTACTAACAATGCTATCTTTCTAAGCACCGTGGTTTTGGCTCTGCAAGATCTAAAGAGAGAGTTCTGCTGCCACTTCTGTGCCTTTTTCTATCAGCAACATAACAACTGTGTCCCTTAGGTGTCCTTCCCCTGACTAGTCATGTGCTTGGCATTAAATAGCAAGTTGGAATTTTCTTTTTCCCAAAACAAGTACTAAGACCATTTAGATTATAGCACTGGAGAGCAAGCAGAAGTTGAAAACCATAGTTGGAAAGCTGCATTTTCATAAAGGAAAAGATAGCTTCTGTTTACAAAGTACCCGCTCGATGTGTATGCATTATTTTAAGTGTGTGATTAGGATTGTCATGTTTCAGTGTTTCTTATATCAAAATGACTATATGCGTGTCGGTTAATTAGCCTATATGTATATAACTATAAACAGGGGATAAAATCATATCCAATTCTATTGCTCATTTCAGTGGAGAAAAACAGGTAAGTTCAATCATGTCATAATATTCATGCATATCTTAGATGTTAATTTAAATGGAATCTCATTATGTCTGCACATCTGTTACATTATGGTTCTAGTTATATTTTAGCTGAGCAACCATAGCTGCTAAAGTAAGAAAGTAAAAGACCTCTGTGAATTGAGCTGTTTATGTGGAAAAAAACTAGAAATAATATTTAAAATCCATTTTTTTCATTGTGTATGTTTATGTGTTTTTTTTTATTTTCCTCCATATCTGATGTTTTGGTGCTTTTTAAGGTATGATACTTTTTCTGTTCCTGGTCTCGTTATTTAATAGGACTTCCTTCATCTGTACTTGGTATGCACAACTGTCAAGATGGGTATTGTATTCCATAGAGCTGGAGCCCTAGAGGCTGGCACATAGAGGTTCAGATAGGATGCCTTAAGATACAGCTTGTTCAATGTATTTCATAGTCTTTCTTGTCTTGAGTTTAACATTTTGATTTCTTTTAGCAGTACTAGCTTTTGAAAAGTACTATGCAAGATTCTTGTGACAGAGTTAGAGGGAAAAGAGAGATTTGCTTAGCCTTAGGGAATTTACATTTTATCAGGGAAGATAAATAATCACTTATTTACTAATGTGATATATATATATATATGTGACAGAGGAAAAGCCCAGCATGCAGTTTATTTAAAACTGGAAGATGAGACATAGTTATGTGATCACAGAAGACAGCTCTAAGATACTGGTATTTAGGACAAAATTTGAAATCTGTAGGTGATATTTGAAGGTGAGAAACCAGCTATCTTGCTTTGCCCGAGACAGAGAACTTTCCCAGAACACATGGGTTTCAGTTCTAAAACAGAAAAGTTCCCGTACTTGGATAGAGAAGAGCAATCAAGAAAAAAGTTTCCAAAACCAAGGGGACCGCAAATGCAAGAAGTTAAAGCAAGAAGTGTCTTGATAATGCATGTATGAACGGAGACCTGTGTAAAACCAAGTCTCACTGGCTCATACCAGCAATAATACCTACTCAGATTGAAATTTGGATGATCTCAATTCAAAGAAGCTGGGACAGAACACTCTGAAAGACTGCATCTCCAGTTACCCAGCAATATTAATGGACTGGAGGAATGACTCAAATAGTAGAATGCCAGACATGAGCCAAAAAAAAAAAGGCTAAAACAGAATGGCAGGCCATTGTATCTAGAACTGGAATGCTAACTAGGTAGAGTAAAAAGAAGTATGGAAGGAATGGAATGAAATCATGTAAAGATTTTCAAGTCACAGTAGAGATTTGGATTTTATGCTAAGATCATCTGAAGTCATTCAAGTTATCTACATCATTGTTGATATCTGTAGTAAGAATGGATTGGAAAGATATCAAGGTTTATTCAGAAAGATTAGCATCAATTATTTATAAATTGTGACTAACACTGGCAACAACGTGACAGGTGAATATGAAAGGAACTTAAGAAATATGATCATGGGAATCAAGCCCTGGATTGGGGATGTGCCAACCATAGACCTAAAGAACACTTCCCATGTTTCTCATTGTGTCACATGGAATGCTTCTGTAAGAGCGCATGCCATCTAGATGCCAGCCAGTGTGAATGCACTTTGTATTATAAAGTACGTACACGCTTACATTCACCAAATTTCTACTCTCACCTTACTCTAATTAAAACATTTTTCCATCTTCAGCCACAGGAAGGTTATCTGATGGTGCAGCAGTTTCAGTATCTAGGGTGGGCTTCTCATCGGGAAGTACCTGGATCCAAGCGGTCGTTTTTGAAACTGATACTGCAGGTAGAAAAATGGCAAGAGGAATGCGAGGAAGGAGAAGGGCGGACCATCATCCATTGCTTGTGAGTAGAGCTGATTGGCCTTAGAACAAGGGAACACCTTAGAACTCACTTGCTTGTGTTCTTTTCATTTTTTTAATCTTAATTGTTAGTGTAAAGGTTATGTACAGAGGGGTTACAGTTATATAAGTTGGATAAAGAGTACATTTCTTTTTGAACAATGTCACCCCTTCCCTCCCTCTCTCCTAGTTTTTCCCTCCCATCTCCACATACAAGTTGCATAGTTCATTTTCAACATAGTGCCTTAATGAGTATCACTGCTGCATTTGTTCACCCTTTGTCCCTCCATTTCTATGCTCTCCCTTACCCTCCCAAAGACAGATAAATGAACAGACAAAACAAAAAGAAAACAAAAACAGCAACAAAGAAAATAATAAAATCTCTTGATTCCATTTCCTGTGCATATGATGCACATAGCTACTGCACCTGTGATCTTCTCCTAAGAATATCCTCCTTGTGTCTCATTCAGTGTATACTAGAGTTCCTTACATCTTCAAAGACTACATGGTATTTAAAAATAAAAATCCCCCAACAACAAATCTTCAAAGAAACAACTGACCAATAAATAAGTGGGCTAGGGCTGGGAAGGTGGCTCAGTGGTAGAGCGCTTGCCTTGCATGCATGAGGCCCTGGGTTTGATTCCTCAGCACCACATAAGCAAAAAGAAAAAAAGCC
>NW_012267313.1:2308538-2348424 GCF_000151885.1 Dipodomys ordii | reverse complement strand
TAACTAGTATATGTCTGAGTCAAGCAGAAAAGTTCAGATAAGTTGATGTTAGGGAAATGAACCCTAAGATATGTATTCAAATGTTTTTTTCTTTCATGAGATTGTTTCTAATACATTTATAAGATTATTTCTTTGTTGCTTTGTATGTCCCTCCCCCACGGTATAACCCCTGCCTTCAATGTATTTGATGTTGGTATAATTTGTGGAGGGGAAGGGAAAAAACAAATCATTCAAATAGGGATACAGGTAGATCAACAACATTGTTGCAACAATGCAACAATGAGATGTACAAGTCGTTATGTGGAAAACAAACTTTACAACTTTGGTGGGGGGGGGACGGGCGGAGGTGGGGGAGGATGGGAAGGGATGGGAAGGGGAAACAAGAGGAGGCTACAATGCTTGATAAGAAATGTACTCATGATCTTGCCCATGTAATTGTAACCCCTCTGTACAGTATTTTCACAATAAAAAAAAAATGAAACTCTTGAATCTACCATATTTCTCATAATAGGATAAACCAGTAACTGACTTTCATTTTTATATTCTCTAAATATTGTTATAGAATTGCTTTATGATTTAAACTCTTTTGAACACTACACTAAATGTCAAGGTATCCAGGTTATTCCTCCAGGAAGCTCCTGAGCTAACTCAGTCTCGTATTTCCTATTTCCTGCCCCATACACACACATGCACCTACAGAGAGCAAAATCAAACACAAATGGAACAACATTTAAAAGCTAATGTTTTCTTCTCTCAAATAAATGTAATATTATGGCTTAGGGTTCCCTAGAGCTGCCAAAAATAAATTTGTTTTCTCTACTTTCAGAAATGGTGGTGGGCGAAGTGGCATGTTCTGTGCTATAGGCATTGTTGTTGAGATGGTAAAGCGACAGAATGTTGTAGATGTATTCCATGCAGTGAAGACACTAAGAAACAGCAAGCCCAACATGGTGGAAGCCCCGGTAAGTCACAGGGTTTCAAACTCATAAAGGATCTTAGAAATGGGCTTATAATGATTTCATTTCATACAGATGAGAAAATAGACTATTGTGGGGATCTTCCCACTAATTTTTAGATTGTGGAGTATCTCCCTTCCGTGTCAGCTCATCACATGTCACATAAACTGTTACTAATGACAAACATTGTGGTTTCATGTAATATACTGAATTTTTTCCCATTATCAGTATTTGCTTTTTAAAAGATCTTTAGTAAATGGTTCAAGATGAAAGTCTGCTATCAAAGCTCTTTTCTCATTTTTCTCCTTTTTATTTTATTTTGTTTGATTTTTTACTGCTAGTGGGACTTGAACTCAGGGCCTCAGATGCTCATATTTTGGGTTTTTTTTCTTTTCTTTCTTTTCTTTCTTTCTTTTTTTTTTCTTCTCAAGGCTATTACTCTACCACTTGACTCACACTTTCACTTCCTGCTGATTAATTGGCATTAAGAGTCACACAGACTTTTCTGCTGAGCTGACTTGGAAACTATCTTCAGATTTTTGCCTTCTGAGTAGCTAGGATTACTTACAGGCAAGAACCACTAGCACCCAGCTTTATTTTCATTATGTAAGGCATATTGAGTTAAGTACTAAAACATTTATTTGCAATCATGTTCATAGGTTGCCTTGTCTTTGACACCCAGATAATTGTATTTTGTTTTGTTCTGTTCTGTTTGTTGATTTTCTTCTTTGCAGTACTAGTAATGGGACCCAGGTCCTCACCCAAGCTAGAGCTACAACCCTAACCCAACCATACTCTGGATTTTTAAAGGATAGCTGACACTGAATTCATTCTGATTTGTCTAATTAAATTAGAAATTATTAAACTATCATTGCTGACACTTTTCAGCTTTTATCATCTATAAAGTACAGGTCATGTGATGTCACAAGAGTTTGGGCTTGCAGAATCAGAATATGGCTTTCAAAATGGTATATGGTCTATGGGTATATATGAGTCAAGTTTCACTTGGGTGAAGCTGTATGCAAAGTAAAAAGATTATTACCTCTCTGACATTTTTTTTTACTTCTAAAGCAAGATATCTGGGTTTCACACGTGTACAAGATAGTTCAGATGAGCAGCAAGTGTGTAGCTGAGACTCAAGAGGAAAAACCAAAAAAACCAAGGCATCCTTGTTGATTGCCCTACCTTTATCAAGATGATCAGATAACTCAAATGAGCAATTCAATAAACCTTTCATGTATTTTCACCACTTCCTGCTTCTGGGTTGTTCACACAAGAGGTGAATTGCTTCCTGAGACAAAATTTGAAGACTTAGGTTTGTGCTATTTCATTTTGACAAAGGATAGCAGATAACTGCCTTTTCTCAAGTCTTTCACTCTCTCTCTTCCCCACGGACAGGATGATGCTGGTTTTGTCTAGATTGGTAGCAATCAACATTGAGAAAAGGGTGAATTTGAAAGATTTTGGGGGGAAGAATTTTCAGATCTTTATACAAAATGGATGGGGTACTATTTCTGCCTTTAAATCATTCTAATCTGAAGAGTTGTAAATTGCCACATTGAGGCTCTGGGAATCACTCCTGTCTTCAGAATTCAATGTTTGTTCTACATTTAACTTTATTATCTTGCCTTTTCTGGAAATTAAAATTTCTGTAGTTAAACACTGCCTTTATGGAATCTTCCATATTACTATTTTTTTCTTACATTCAGATCTAATTATTACTAAATACCCAGTTGAATCAAGGTTAATAATTAATTCAGGTTGCTAAAGGGTTGAGTTGTTTGGCCAGGAACTTTAGAGTTAAAATTAGTAGAGAATGTTTAAAGAGAGAGAACTGTTCCCAACACTTTTTTGGTTTAAAGAACCATCTACAAGATGGACTTGCCACAGCAGCAGGCTAATTTAAATCATATTTACTTTGAGAATTCTTAAGAGTGTTAAATACTTCTTAGTAAAACTTTTATAAATAATGAGTAATATTCATTTATAAATAATATTTATTTCAGATTGTTCTCTAGTATAACCACTTAGACTAAATTAAAAACTTTTCAATGAATTAAATATTGTACATCACAATTTGCAATACACTATAAGAATTTTTCTAAATCCTTAATAATGGACCAAGTCCATGGATTTATGACTCAAATTATTAGGTGTAACTCAAAGTTTTATTGCCAGCCAAGTTATCTGATGTAGAGAGAGGGGATATTAATAAAATTATATATACATAGCTAGCCATGAAAATTTCCAGAATCAGTAGCCATCCATGTAAAATTTACTTAAGTAGTAGTCTGGTGGACTATGTACCAAAGCAAAAATTAAAAATTTGAGTTGGGCCCTGGTTGTTCATGCCTGTAATCGTAGTTACCCAGGAGTCTGAGATCTAAGGATCTCAGTTTGAAGCCATCCCACTTGGTAAAGTTTATGATGAGACTCTTATCTCCAGTCAACCACCAGAAAACCAGAAAAGGTGTTGTAACTGAAAGTGGTAGAGCATGAGCCTTAGCAAAACGCTCAGGAATGGGGGCAGGGGGGGTAAGAAGGGAGTGCGGGTGTGAGAATGTGGCTTAGTGGTAGAGTGTTTGCCTTGCGCGAGTGAATCTCTGGGTTTGATTCATCAGTACTACACAAACAGAAAAAGCCAGAAGTGGCACTGTGGCTCAAGTGATAAAGTACTAGCTTTGATCAGAAGAAGTTCAGGGACAGTGCCCAGGCTCTGAGTTCAAGCCCCAGGACTGGCAAAAAAAATTTTTTTAAAGTGTTCAGGGATAGCATCCAGGCCCTGAGTTCAAGCCCCATGACCAGCTTTAAAAAAAAATGAAATTGGTAAAAACAATTCATAATAATTGACTTTGCTTTTATCTTTCTTTTCTTTTTTCCTGGGGAAAATAGACAATGTGGAGAAAAATAATAGCACACATCTTTGTAGACATAGTTTAAAAAAATAGAGAACCCACCTACCAATCCATATCACAGATTTTTGTATAATACTAAAAAGATTTTAAGTACCATGGAAAAGACACATAACAATGTCACATAAAGTAAAATATAAAATTATGTTTTGAATATTCCAAAAGAATTATCATTTTAACCATATACTTTAAAAAATTATATTAAATTAAGGCATTATCTTAACAATTTCTTCTCATGGAAGAATCATATCTCTTCTGCTTTTTTTTCTGTGCTGGGAAATATTTCTGTAATGATGAAGTATTACTGTTATAACCAGATTTTTTTTAATCTGGACAATTAATGATTCTCTTAACAAAAAAAAATAGGTGGGCAAAGATAAAATATTTTTCTTCATTGTTCTTTTTCTTAAACAAGGAATGATTAGACTCAATGTAAAATATGCCTAGCTATTCCTCTTGTATATAGAAAACAGTGATGTTGCTACTGTCAAGTGATCTAAATTGGGTGTTTAGTTTTCCTTTAGCAGCTATTCTCCACCATTAGCCTTTTTCCTAATTTCTCTCAACCCTTCTGTTGTGATGTTTTCCAGGAGCAGTACCGTTTCTGCTACGATGTAGCTTTGGAATACTTAGAATCTTCTTAGTCGGGTGAGAATTTCCACAGTGCATCCACACAGAAACCTGTTCATCTGTTGAGCCAGCAGCAGTTGTAACCTGTTACACCTGTGCAGAGAGATTTTAATGTGGGGGGTGGGAGGATTTTACATTTGAGAGGTAAAAGTATTTTTCTTATGAAGATGTATCTTAATAAAAAAAAGAGAACCTGATTACTTTCTATTGCTGTATTAAAGCATCTACATCTCATGCCACATGAAATATGTTTAATAAGAACCAGATTCAAATGACAACTTACTAGTGTTTGTAAAGTGAATACACAACATTTTCTCTCCTGCCTTAGGTAGAGCATCCACTACATGTTGCATGAATTAATACTTTCTATGTGGC
Organism: Dipodomys ordii; assembly: GCF_000151885.1. Taxonomy (NCBI): domain Eukaryota; kingdom Metazoa; phylum Chordata; class Mammalia; order Rodentia; family Heteromyidae; genus Dipodomys; species Dipodomys ordii. Next base: position 2,343,551 of record NW_012267313.1, on the reverse strand, counting down.
ATTTTCCTCCCTTTTTAAAATAAAAAGCTGTTGAATCCTTAAAGGAATAAGAACAAAGAAGAGCTGTGTAAATTCACAGTCAATTTCATTTTTATATGTTCCAAGTGTAGCAGATCTCTATATAAATATATAAATATATATAACTGTCTTATTTTCTTTTAATGTGCAATGATGGCTGGATCATTTAAAATTCTTTTTAGAAAATAACATAAGCCAAAGACTCAAGTGTAAATATGTCTATAAGGAAAAAGCACATTATATTTATTGGTTACTTACATTCCTTTTTTGATGGCAAAAATACTACCACCACGCAATCATTTTTGTTTCCTAAGATTTTTTTTCCTTTAGCGAAAATCAATTGTAAATGATTTTTGTAGATTATTTTTTGTATGTTTTAGTGTAATTAGAAGATAAACTTTTTATTCATAAACCAGGAAAGCAATGTCTTTATAGTGATTCCCTTGTGTACATGCTTGTGAATTAAATTTATGTAAAACACCTTGGCAATTGTCTTTTAATAGAGGACTGAATTAAAAACATTTTTTGCCAAAAATGTAGTTTTTTCACAATTTCATTAGTAAATAATAATGGTTTGGTGACCAGATTAGAGACACACACACCACCACATGTTGGAAGGCATAGCGGGTGAGCTGCACAGTGTTTAGCACAGCTCTGGAGCATTATTTAGGCTTTAAAGGAATCCATGTCTTCAGACTGATCAGTAACACTATCAGCAACACTGATGCTTCCTGGGGCGAGTATCAGCAAACTGTCGACTATCAAGGTGATAAAATGCTTCTTCCCATGTTTACATGCACAGGCCGTGGGCTCTGACCATATAGAAAGTGTGAGCAAATCAGTGTCAGCCTGATATGTGCATTTGTCATGAGACTCTCGCGTGAACTTCTCTAAATATGGTCTTGTTCCCATGCTCCATGAAGCTATAACTTCCCATTGTCAGCTTGCAGTTGACCGTGACTAAAGCTTTCTAGTGTCTTCATTCTAGATTGCCAATTCACTACATGGTGCTTCTAAAGATTTAATGGAAGTAAGTGTGAAATAAAGTTTTATAATTACAACAGTTACTGTTTACATGTCTTTTTCTCCTCTTAATTTTCAAATTTTTTCCTAAATTGTGGAGATCCATAGGCCACAAAATTATACTAAAGTAATAATGAATTTTTAAATAATTTTTCCTAATCTAAATGTCTTCCCAGGAGAATGAAAAATAAAATAGCCAAGGTCAGCCGGGCACTGGTGGCTCACACCTGTAATCCTAGCTACTCAGGAGGCTGAGATCTGAGCATTGAGACTCTGATAGCCAATAAACTACCAGAAAACCAGAAATGGTGCTGTGGCTCAATTGGTAGAGCACTAGCCTTGAGCGGAAGAGCTGAGGGACAGGGCCCAGACCCAAAGTTCAAGCCCTATGACCAACAAAAAAAAAAAATAGCCAAGGTCTCTCTTTTCTTCCTCTCTCTCTCTCTCTCTCCCTCTCTCTCCCTCCATCCCCCCTCCCTTCCTTCTTTCCTTTCTCTCTCTCTCCTTCCTTCCTTCTTTCCTTCCTTCCTTCCTTTTTCTTTCTTCTTTCTTTCTTTCTTTTCTTTCTTTCTGTTTTTTTCTTTCTTTCTTTTTTGGTTCTTTCTTTCTTTCTTTCTTGGTTCTTTCTTTGGTTCTTTCTTCCTTCTTCCTTTTCTCTCTACCTTTCTTCTACATAAGTGAATATCTGTGTTAGTTAGCTCTACATCACTGTGACAAAATACCTTAAGAAGAGTTTCATTTGGTGCACTATTTCAAAGGATTCGGTCCAGGGTCAGTTGGACCTGTGGCCTTGGGCCTATGTCAAGGCAGAACTCATGACGGACAGAAGGTTGGGGAAGAGAATGAGCTGTTTTTGTAGCAGAGCCCCCTCCTCCATAACCTATTGAACCACGAATCCATGAATGGAGTTGATTACCCCATTCAGGAGGTCAGAGATCTCATGGTCCTATCACCCCAAAGAACCTCGCTCTAAATATTGCTGCCTATGAGACCCTAGTCCTAAGCACACAAGTTTGGGGTTGGTAATCTATGATAGAAGCCATGACACTATCCACTTAAATAGCACATTTCTATACTTCTTTGTAACAATCTTGATCAAAAAATAATAATAATGGTCATTCTTCTGTAGTATGGAATTGGTGACACTGAGTCTAAAGACAGGGTAAATGGTGTGTCATTAGATTCAAATCAGAGGCTACTAACCCCCCTGTTTATATAATGTTGCAAGAGCAGTCACTTCATTCTTATTATTCATTATGAATTGCTTTTCTTAGGAAGCATTAACATTCTGAGCATCCCCAGGCTCTCCTTTGCCATGGACAAGTCTAGAGCAGTTGGGACTTTCATCGGTAAGGACTCTGCTGGGAAAACTATTTTTCAGAGAATCACGGAAATGTTTAACAAAGATGGAGGCTGTCTTAACCCTTTTGTTGCTATGACAGAAAACCTGATTGTGGAGGGAAACAAAGGCATTTATTTTGGCTCCTGTTCTGGAGGCTAGAAAATCTAGGAGCTTTGAATCAACACCTGCTCTTGGCTTCCAGGGAGGGCCTTTGGCTGGCTGCCTTCGGCTGGATGGACAGTGGAAAGGCAAGCACTTGCACATGAAGGAAAGAAGGGCCCTACCTCAGGATAGCTACCACGTTCCCACAAGAAAGATCTCCTCAAGGGAGTTTCACCCATCACCCAAAAACCACCTACTAGGTTCCCCCTTCTGACTTGAGTTTTACTAGAAACAAACCAAGCCTTGGCAAAGACACTTCACAAACACCTGCAAACTCATCCAGTATTCCTTTAGGTAGCAGTATTCTCTGTCAGTGCTTCAGAGGCTTGTATTTGCTGAAGGGTCATAATGTCATTCCAGCTCGTGTGAATATGTGACACCCTACCAAAGTCCTCTTGAATGCAGCTTCCACACAGTTCTTTCTGCATACATCAAGAAATCAAGGCAGGCAGTGGAGGCACAAGTCTGTAATCCTGGCTACTCAGGAGGTTATGACTTAAGAATATTGGTTCGAAGCCAACCCAGATAGAAATATCCAAGAGATTCTTCTTCCCAGTTAAGCAGAAAAAGCAGAAAGTATGAACCTTGAATGGAAAAACTAAGTAATAACGTGAGCTCTGAGTTCAAGCCTCAGTACCTTCAGCAAAAGGAAAAAAAAAAAAGAAAAGCCATCAGTCTGTGTGGCTTAACTAGTAGTGCCTATCTAGCAAGCACAGGACTGAGTTCAAGTCCCAGTACTACCAAAAAATATTTTCAAAAAAGAGAAAAATTCCATGCTTGCTTCATTTGGGTACTACAGAGGACAATTTATCAGGAGACAGCATGAGAGGTCTAACATTTTTCTAAGAACTCACAGTTGAGCTGGATAGGGTTATGCACACTTGTAACCCTAGCACTTAAGACTCTGAGGTCAGAGGATTAAGATTTCTGAGCCAGACTGGGCTATATAGCAAGTTTGAAGCCATCTTGGGCTACCTACAAAGACTTTGCACACACACACACACACACACACACACACACCCCAAAAAGCAAATGTTCATGCTTTATATCTTGAGGAACTTGGAGTAGATCCGTGCATGGCCAGCTCCAACCCAGCTAAATCTCTCTGGGAAGGCACCTTGGCAGAGTTTCAAAGAGTGACTTACTTTTCATTTTTCCATATCTATCAGTTATTCCTTAAATAGCTGTCACAAATTGGACTTCAAGATCCCTTTTCTATATACTAAGGAATGATGGGAATATGTGGGCCAGAGACACATGAGCAACTAGAAATTTATTCTTTTAACCAAGTACTCTTGAAACGTTTGTTAACCAACCCTCTAGTCTGAACTTCTTCTTAGCCTTTTCCTATTATTTACAGAGAGCATAGCATCTCGACTCCAATAATCATTAAAAGTCAAGGAAAGTATTCTTTATAGCTCAACTGAAAACATGAGAATCTATTAACTAAAAAGATCACCTTTGAGATTGGCCTCACTTTCACAAAGGAGTGATATTTGTCCTTTTGTTTAATTTCTTTGAGTTTGGCATTCATTTTTCTTTTTTTTTCTTTTTTTTAAGACTTGGATCTATATTTTTTATTTATTTTTTTTGTTGGTCATGGGCTTGAACTCTGGGCTTGGGCACAGTCCCTGTGCTCTTCAGCTCAAGGCGAACACTCTACCACTTGAGCCACAGCACCACTTCCTGGCATTGATTTTTCTTAACAAAATAACATGTAAACAACTTTTTGTCACCTACTCAAATGTAATATGTAATGTCTACCTTAAAAATATTAACATGGCCAGAAACCTCACACTCTTCACAGACACCCTGGAAAATTATATAATAGATAGGGTCAATATAATATTCTATTCAATACTATTTGTGTAAATATAAAAGACAACTGTCTGTGCTTCACTTGGTTACTTCTCCCTACACACTTCCATAAAATACCCCTATGACTTAGGGAGCTTGAAGTGGGAGTGATATTAGAATTAGTTCCCAATGCTGGCCTATTCAGTCTGCAGAGTAGAATATTATCTCTCCGAAACTAAAAGGGAAAGATTTGTCGTGGGATCTGTCTTACATAAGCTGTAAGTCACTTCTGGAATATAAATTTTCAAAAAAAATCAATGGAAATGTGATAGATATATAACACTTCTGAATGTCTAGCTCTTTTCAGAGTGAATTGAAGTACTAAACTGGAAGATAACCAACACCACAGAAGCACCATTGTTATCAAATCCTAGAAGAAATTAATGGATTGGTTTCTAAACCACCGAAACAAACATAGGTCCATATAGACTATCTGAAAGCTTTTTCTTTTTGTTAAAATTTGTCTGGGGAAGAAAGCAGGGAGAGATTTTATGACAGATAAAAATCCCTCGATGCACTAGTCAGTTGTAGAAAATGAGCTACAGTTCCTAAAATGTAATTCAGAAAATCAAATGCTGATATATCCTGATATAGTGGTATTCATCTCAACATCTGATTTTTTATGTATTATTAGTCTTGATTCAATCCTAAAAATATAACATTTAGGCAAAAACAAAAAAAATGACCCTCAAAATTTCCAGGCAATCTATGCAGATACAAGAATGAAAATATCTAAGCAGAGTTACCAAAGACTTCTTTTCTTACATAGGGACTAGAATGTACAGACAGACAAAGGCCATAAACTAGTCTGTGCTATATGGTTTTAGAGACAACATCAAACAGAGAACACAGAATATAATTGTCATGGCACCCATTGTTATTTATTGAGAAAAGCAAAGCAAACTAATGGCTGTATGCCAGCAGGTAAGTTTTAGTGAGGGAATCAGACCAGGGATTTTTTTTTTTAATGACAAGTCCATCCCTATACAAGAACAAATATCTGTTGCTTATGCTTTCTTTAGTAGGAATAATTTTCATCTCTTCAAAAATACTCCCTCTGTGAGAAAGCAAAGGAAAGGTGGCATTGCCCCCACAAAAGATGTACTCATTACTTGACTTATGAAATGGAAACCCCTCTGTACAGCACATTAATAATACAAATAAAAATACTCCAATTTGCTAGTGGAGATTGTTCTATTGCTGTTAGGGAGATGAATGGGCTACTTTCTAGCTTCTGTACCCACAAGTCTTTCATTGGCTTTGTCTTTACTCACTGAAAATGAGAAAATCTCTGTACACCACTATCTGCATATATGAAATGCAGAAAATGGCACAATCTTGAACACTAACTGGACCTGCTGTCTTCTGTCTCTGCCCTCATGTAGCAAACGTTACTTTCTATGACTGCATTTTACAACTGTCCTGTGTTATGTACTGCCATTATTTTCTATGCATACTTTAACATCTTGAATGAATGTGGATAGAGGTACTGGTAAGTAAAGACTAGGAACATGACTGATCCCAATTATTTCAGTGAACTGAAGATTCAGATATTTGCACATAATTCCAGTGCCCTTTTGTTACTGATTCTTCTAAAAATAATACATCATTGGAATCTAGAGAGTAGAGATGGTGAATATTTGAGTGGATATGTATTTTCTTTTTGAGAATTTGCTGGAAATTTGTTTACTTAAATTTATTAATACTGTAAACATCCGTATTTCCAATGAAAATAAAAGTTATCAAAGGTTTATTAAAATGAGTGGATAAATAATCAAGCAATACTCTATTTTATTAGAGCACAGGTCCTTCTTGATCCATCTTGGATTTTTTAGCTTTGAGTTAAAACTGGACACCAGCTATTCTGCTATCCTTGGCTCTATCATGGAAACCATAGGGGCATGAGTGATGGTAAATGGCAACTGTTATTTGACACTGAAGCCAGCTCCCACAGGGACCCAAACGTGCACCCATGCAAGGAGAATAGCACACACTTCCCACCAGCATCTCCTACATGGGTGTGTTGATCCATTTGTTTCTTGTTACTCACATCAAAATTTTTAGACTTTCTTTGAACGTTTGAATATTGGCAACCAATGTAGTTAAAAACATAAAATGAAAACAAACCTCTGGTCCCAACTCTGCAGGACTAACAAAAGCCATCTGAAAGCTACATCTCATGTCAATTTTCAAGAGTTCCAAGTTCCTGGTTTGTGGCCTCTATATAGGAAAAAAAATATGATTTGCCCTTTTAAAAACATTTTAACAAACAGTTTTAATAATTACAAGTAGCCATCATAACTGCTCTTTAATATTTTTTCTATGTATCTTTTTTCTCATTTATCCATTTTAATACGGTGTGTAGATAAACCTTGACTCCTGAGATAAGAAAAAATAAATAAAAATAAGAAAAAGGTCATTGTCTCATTTGTTCCCTGGTACTTGACTTGGATCCAAAAGTAACTCAAATATTCTCCCAGTCAGCACCCCCAAAATGATGACTAGAAGAGGATAATTCTGGAAGCCACAATACTGCAAACTCAAAACAACATAAAAATAACAGAGCATTTGTTCTTGAGCCATGGGATGGCCGGAACCATTTGAGTCACAAGCGCAGAACAGCATCTGTGGGTCCTGCATTTCCAGATTGTGATGGTACCTGCTGACTGCCACGACAGGTGCAGAGCAGTGTGGGCTCTCGCCAGCCCACAAGGGGAACTTGCCTTCCACCGTCATCAATCTAATTACCTGGAGCACAGTCAGCAGACTGAAATTGATTTCTTTTCACCTTCCTGTTATAGTCTTGGCATGAAAAAATATTTGTTAATTACTTATTTTCCAATGTCAAGTTCTTTACGACCTGAGATCAAGTGTGGTCAGGAAGAAGGAAAAATCTATGCTTATATAAGAAATCAGAGGGTTGACTATGAATGATAGAATATTAGAGGAACATTAGTGGCAACAGATGTCATGCTTTCATTAATAACATCAAAAAACCCAAAAAGCTAGTTGTCTGGATAGCAAATATTTTCCTCTTTGTGGGCTATTGATCTCTATTACCTAAGATGCTAGCAGATGCCTTAAAGATTAGCTAAAGGTTGCTTTGCAAACAAATGAAATCATGAACAAGGAGATTTTCCAAGCATTAGGAATGAAAGTAAAGTGTCCAATACAATATTCAAAAATGGTAAAGTGTCTACATGGAGGTAAGTGTTTCATATTTCACTAAAGAATGACTAGACTTATGCGTACTCATTGTAGTACACAGAGAAATCACTGGGAAAATTAAATCGGACAGTGACACTAGAAGTGAATCAAGGTGGATTTCTCAAGCATTACATAATGCATGGGAAAGCAAGGAAAGAGATACTGAAGAATCAAAGAAAAAGACCAATTAAATGGCAGATTTAAGTGCTAATTCCAATAATTACTATAAATGGTCAACATATGCTAATTAAAGATATAGGTTGGAAGCCAGGATAGAAAAAACAATGTTCATGCCATATATTATGTATAATAAATTTATTTAATGAAATAGATTAAAATATGTATGCTATGCAAACATTCAATAAAATATTGTCGGTTACGTATTATATGATGAACTTCTGAGCAAATAATTTACCATGGTTATAGTGTGCTTTACACAATGATGAAAAAACTATAAGGAAGACAGAATGATTTCCAATATGCACACACCAAACATAGAAACAAACTCGAAGCAAAAGTTGGTGAAGTTGAAAAGTAGAAAATAGCAAAGAAAATCAAAGTACAACATGCCAAAATGAGTGATGTAGCAAATCTGTGACAACAGGATAGAATCAAATGCTTACATATGAAGTAAAAAGTAAAACAGTCCCAAATAAGTTACCAAATTATGTCAAGAAAGGAGGAAAAGAAAAAAGAACAAACCAAAAAAAGAGGTGAGAGCAGAAACAATGGAAATAAAAATAAAAAATAAAGATTACCAATGAAACAAAACTTATTACAAAAGAAAATCAGTAACATGTATATTCCTCTAATGTATAGATACAAAACCAAGTAAAAGATAAATCATAAGTATCAGGAATAAAAAACAAACTCTACAGACATTACAGCTGTTATAAAGATAACAAGGACTATTACAAAAGCAATATTAACCATTTGAAAAATACAGGAATAATGGTCAATTTGTGAAAATCACAACTGTTAAAACAATCAGAATAAAATACTCTTATAATCATTAAAGAAGTTAAATTCAGAGATTAAATGTAGAGAAAACAAATCATTGATATATTGCAGGTGAGGGAAGATGTAAATGTCACTCTGGAAAAGAGTAGGGACATCCTTAGTGTGCAGTAAGGTCTTATACAATTCAGATGCACACTCCAGCATATTAATCCCAAGAAAATGAACATTTATGGACTTATTCCATTTGGGTGTTCTAATGTAATGCCAGAAACCAGGGTGCTTGTGGAACAATAGAAATTTCTCACGGCGTTGGTGGTCTCAGAGTATGAACAGATTTGGCATCTTGAACCCACTCCTTGATTCATAGATGAGTAACTGTGGTAACATGGGATAGAGATCTCTGTGGGGTTTGTTTCATGTGGGCATCAGCCTTGTTCATACATGGGGGCCATTAAAGTGACCTAAACCCCCCACAGAATCCCCACTTCCTAATATCATTATCATGAAGGTTAAGATTTCCACATAGGAATTCAAGAAAGACATATAATTCAGGCCATTGCTTGTTTTCTTTCCCTCTTCCCAAAGTTCTTATCTTTACATGAAAAATACCTCCATCTGTCCCTCTAGCTTCAAAAGATTGAACTTTCTTCCACTGTCAAAAGTTTAAAATCCAAAGTCTCATCTAAACATCATCCAAATCAACTATGGGTGAGACTTATTGTACAATTCATTCTGAAGAAAATCCCTTTTGTTTCTAAAACAAGGACAGGCACAGAACACACATTTTCATGCTGTGAGGGAAAAACAGGAAAGAGGAAAGGAATGGCGAGGTCCAAACATAACTAAAACCTTAAAGATGGAGCATAATTTTCTTTCATGGCAATAAAGGTACCACATTTTGGATGCACTAGACTAGTGGCAAGACATTTGGGGAGAATATCCTATCTTCTGAGCACATATTTGATCACACAAAAATTTGTATATGAATTTTTATAGCAGCTTTATTCATAGTATCCCCAAACTGGAAGCAGCCCAGGGGTGAATGGCCAAACAAACTGATGCATTCTACACTATAAAACACCACTAGTGATGAAAGGCAATAATCTGTTTATAGAGGCAGCAACTTGGATGAATCCCCAGGAAATCAAGCTGAGTAAAAAGAGAGAGAGAGAGAGAGAAGAAAGGCAATGCTAAATGGATACATGCTGTATAATCTGTATAAATCCATGTGTATAACATTTTTAAAATTATAAATGTTTAGAAATAAACCAAAGAAGCGATTACCAGAAAAGGGAACAGAGAAGGGATGGAGTGGATACGGTTTTAAATAGCAACATAGAGGTCTGTGCAGTTACAGAACCACTTGATTAGGAAGATAGATTCATTAAACTACATACATGACAAAGCTGGGAAAGACTACATACATGTACACATACATCCACACACAAATGAAAACATAAAACAGCAAGTCTGGATATAATTTGGTCATTGTATCAGTGAAACATCCTATTGTGATATTATACTTTATAATTCCAAACAAAAAACAAAAACTAGAGTTCCAACTTCCTTGAAATATGAGACAGAGAGATTGTTGTGCTGGTTTAAGAAATAAACTTCCAGACTGTTCTAATAAGGACCTTTTAAAAAATGGTTGCTTCATATGATCATATAAAATGATGCGTATGGAAATGAACTCCAAGACACGGAAACAGGGTTTTTTTTTGTACTGTTTGTGCTTATCTTCTTTTTTTCCTCCTTTTTGTTACTGTTTGTTTATATCTGTACTCTTTGTCTTGTATATAAATTTATCTGTTTTGGGGAGGCGAAGAGAAAGCACGAAACAGTGGGACAAAGGGTAGTCTAATTCAGCAGTGATACTCACTAGACTCTATATTGGAAATGAACTATGAAATTGGGGGATTGGCAGAAAGGGAGGGAAAAAAACTGGGAGAAATTAGGGAAAGGGTGACACTGTTCCACAAGAAATGTATTCATTACCTAACTTATGTAACTGCAACCCCTCTGTATATCATCTTTACAAAAAAAGAAAATGGTTGTTTAATTAAATCTTCAAGAACTTTCAAGAGTAGCCCTGGTGGCTGCCAAAACTTAGGAACTTCAAGAAACTGTAGTCTGACAACCACACATGACCTTGGAAGATAACCCCAAGTTATCTTGAGGTGGACCATAGATGAACCACTGTATCAAGTCTTTCTCAGCCACAAGAACCATGAGATGACCGATGTATGTTGTTTTCTAAGTCTCTTAATTTTGTAATCATTACATGGTATAGGAAACTAAATATAGGAGGATGTAAAAGTGCAACAAAGAGAAACATGTAATATACACAAAAATATGCATTACCAACAAAGAAGAAAATATGTGTAGCTCACCAATCTCATCATTTCTGTAAATGGTCTTAGGGCTGTGGTTATGATTTCTGGCTTCCTTTTCACAGAATACAGGCCTGTTCCAGGCCTCGCTGCCCTCAACCAGCTCCTTTGAGTAGGGTAAAGCAAACCTTATTACAAGGTCTGAAACCCGGGTAGTGTTATTTTATTGGGTTGTTTTAATTTAATTCCCCATTAACTTTTATTACTGCACCCAAAAAACCTAAGAGATATTAAGAGATTACAAGAGATTCTCAAGAGTACTATAGCAAATTGCAAGGAACATGGTAGTTTTGAAAAACAGAAATTTCTCCTTTTACAGTTCTGGAAACCAGAAGTCCAAAATCAAGGGATGACAAGGCCAGTTCTTTTTGGAAACTTGTGGGGCTTCATCTCATGCTTTTCATCATTCCTTCCCATCTCTGGTTCCATGTTCACGTGGTCTTTTCTGTTCTTCTCTGTCTATATGCTTTTGTCCTCCTGTAATGGTACTTTCCATTTAATCCAGATGATCTCAATTAAACCAGAGAAAAAGACACTTTTCCAGATAAGATTACATGTATGGGCCTCTCTTTTCCTCCAGAAAAAAAAAATCCCTCAGCTTCTGAATAATTATTTCAGCAGTTTGATCATTAGGATTAATCACCCAGTGGGTACAGAAACACAACACAATACTGTACTCCCCTGCCTATAGTTTAAGTTGTGGGAGGCCAGAAGGCCAAGTGAGTGGCAGACTCAACTTCAGCTAAAGAAACCGTTCTTGTGTCCTTTGGGAAATAAGACTCCAAGATTAATAAAGCTAGTGTCGGGGATGAAAAGCAGAACTTCTGATTGTTTTATTGGCTGTAATATTGAGGAAAATCTAACTTTTCACTCCTGGTTTTAGTTGTCTGGCTCCCTGGTCCAGCCAGCAAAATTCAGGAAGCATTATGGGTGTTTATGTTTATATACTTCCCTTCCTTCCTTCCTTCCTTCCTTCCTTCCTTCCTTCCTTCCTTCCTTCCTTCCTTCCTTCCTTCTTCCTTCCCTTCCCTTCCCTTCCTTTCTTTCCTTCTCTTTCTTCTGTTTTCTTTCTTCTGTTTTCTTTCTTTCTTTTCTTTTCTTTCTTTCTCTCATTTTTTTTTATCAGTAGGAGAGCTTGAAGTCAGGTCCTGAGCTTTTCAACTCAAGGTTAGTGCTCTACCACTTGAGCCACAGCTCTATTTCTGGCTTTGTCATAGTTAATTGGGGATCAAAGTCTTCCTGGCCTGGCTAGCTTTGAATCACAATCCTCAGATCTCAGCTAGGATTATAGGCATGAGACACTGGTGCCTGGCTCCATACACATTTCGAACATGCCCCTTGCCCCTACATGTGGCCTTCTAGGTGCTCCAGTGATACCTACTGTACAATTACAAGAGTCTTCTACTACTTCATCTGCATCTATAGCTTCTCTTCTTTTGTTTTTTCATTTCTATTCTTTTTTTTTTTTTGGTCGTGGGGCTTGAACTCTGGGCTTGGGCGCTGTCCCTGCCCTCTTCAAGTCAAGGTGAGCACTCTACCACTTGAGCCACAGCGCCACTTCCAGTTTTTGAGTGGTTTATTGGAGATGAGTCTCATAGACTTTCCTGCCTGGGCTTCCTTTGAACCATGATCCTTAGATCTCTGTCTCGTGAGTAGCTAGGATTACAGGCGTGAGCCACCAGCACCCGGCCATTCCTATTCTTTTACTTTGCTTCCAAGCCAGGGTCTTGCTACATAGCTTAGGCTGACCTGGATCTCCTGGGTGCTGAGATTACCATCATGAAACCACCATTCTTGACATCATTAACTTCTTTGTCAAGTAGAAAAGGTGCCTTCCACAGTATATTCTTTTTTTCTTTTTCTTTTTTTTTACTATTGCAGTAATGGCATCCAGACAAAAGAGAATATGGAACAGAGTTCAAATCAAAATCTTTGGGTTTGTCTAAAATTATGTCCAAGGGTATTAAACCAGATAGAGAAATCAGGAAATGCCAACAAAATTCATACAGCAAATATACAGAACACATAGTAGATAACGTGCCCTGCAGAATTGACTATAGTAAAGTGATATACCACCAAGGGACCGAGGTAATGGAAGACAGTAATGGAGAGGACTTAGAATCTATGATTCTAAACTCTGCAGAAGCTGAATGGACACAGAGAATTTAAAATGTGGGAGACTGAAGCCCACGGAGAATGGTGGTACAGCCTGGGGTCAGGAGAAGTATCGCAGCATGCCGGGCTTTGCATGCTGAGCCAAGAGTTTGGAAATATTATTCATCCTCTCTCCCCTCACACTGCATAATCTAAAGCTCTATGTATTTATTGCATTGCACATGTTAGATTTCAACACATGTTTACTAGATAGAATTTAAGCCAGGCCTAAAATGCATGCTTCTTTCTCTTCCTGTGTGTTTCTCACTACATCAGTGTCTCTGCTTCTAAAAAAGCAGACAAATAAATGAAACCCAAAAGCATCTGCTCCTGGGACTTTTCCAGGATTATCCTTTGAGTACACTAGGTGGCTTGCTCCCTTAAGTACTTTGGCACTTCATTTATAGTATTCACGAATTCAATGAGCTCTTTACCAAGTAATTTGACTCAGGACCATGAAAAACAAAAAAATAAATCTGGGTCTAAGGAGACAATGGCATACATCCAGTTCAATATCACTGATTGAATATAAACAGAGTCCTCCTCCTTTCCAGTCCAAACTCATAAATGATACAACATATAAACATATTTTATAAACACAGAGCGTACAGTGAGAACTAGAAGGAGAAATCACATAGATCAGTAAGGAAGAGCCATTGCTAAACTGAAAATGGAAAGTTTGGGCAGTGAGTTGGGGCTGAGGCTTTGTGGTCTGGGTATGAGCAGAGAGATAGTGCCTGAACCTTTCCACCTCTACAGGTGGAAAGCCAGGTCCTTAGCAGAGAAAGAAGCTTGATGATCTAGAAGCACATATTCTACGTCCAGTCAGTCCTGAGGTTGTTTGTGTTAGATTCCTGGGGCTATGATCACAAAGTCTAACCGATTTAATGACCTAAAACAAGAGAAATCATTGTCTCCTCTCTGGAGGTGAGAAGTCAAATCCAGGTGCTAACAGGGCCATGCACTCTCTTTGAAACCTTTATGGGAGAATACTTCCTTGCCTCTTCCTAGCTTCTGGTGGTTTGCCCACCATTTTTGGCATTCCAGTTCTCAGCTGCATCACACCAACTTCAGCCTCTGTATTCACATGCTGGTTCCCCAGTGTCTTCTACTCCAATGATACTCGCCATATGGACTAAACGACTCCCCTAAGATATGTCTTCATTGCCATATATAACTAGACTTTCACTGACCCTCTTTCCAAATAAGTTCACATTCTAAAGTACTAGGGATTAAGAATTAGAGTAGCTTTTTGGAGTCCATATTCCAGCCCCTGACACAAAACAAAAGATAACTAACATACTCAGCCAAATTATTCATCTATGACAGTGCAGTAGAGACATTTTTAGACATATTCAGCCTATAACATTGATGTACACAGCCATGCATCCCTAGTGGTTACAGTTAGACCATCTTTTCCTTGCATATTTATGAAATCATAACATATAGTTTTTCTGGATTTTAAATATTATATAAATGCTATACTGTGGGTATCTTACTGCTACTTTCTGAGTTTTTTTCTTAACATTTTTGAGATTCATTTACACCAGAAGGCTTATTCATTTTTAAAAAGTGCTGTATGAGATTTGATAATAGAGATCTTCCCTGTTTTGTCCAAATGTTCTCTTGTGAATGAATGAATATGATTTGCCATTATGGGATATTTTCTACTCTTCTTGGCCAGGATGTATGTCATAGGAGATAGAGATCTTATGATAGTATGACCACACATTCCCTTGCTACCTGAATCATGGGGATTTTGTGAAACAAGGCATCAATATGAGGTTAACTGGCAGGAAGAGAAGAAATAGGTACATTCCCTCTGCTGGTCCATATTTTATCAATGTCCTTTGAGGAGATCAGTCAGCCCATAGTTTTCTAGGCTCCCATAGCTTTCTTCAGCTTTCTAGACTCAGTAACACTGCTTTGTGCTTTTATTCTTTGGATCTAGAGATGATAATTTCTAGCTTCTGCCACTTTCTGGGTACTTTACAATGCCTGTTGGTTCCTTAACCTTTCTTGTATCAGTTTCATCATGCTATCTACTTCCTGCCTAATTCTTAACTGCAATTGATTCTAGAAGCAGCCTTCAGCCATAGTCCATCAAATTGTATTTGGAGGGTGGGTCCCTCATAGGTGTGGTGAACTTGTAACTCTGCTAAGGAGAATGAACCCCTAATAATCACAGGCAAGCACTGACTGATACCTTGACTAAAACGTACCAGCCTCTGGCATGTGATGTGAACATTCTGACATATAAATGCTTTCTTTTGATTTTTCATCAGTAACTATCACCTACAATAACTCACCTTTGCTCAGAGGTTCACCAGTCTACCTTGCTGTCTTTTATGGAAGTTGTGTCTAATCTCATTCTTGTTGGGGTCTTGACTAGAGCAGTGATCCTCAGAGTGTTCTGTGATGGCCCATGTTATGTGTCCCCAATGAATTAGGAAGTTGAAATCAGAATGAAATCAGAATGATAACTAGATCACCGGGCATACTCAGCTGACATTATTTTTTTTCTTAGAAAGGTTTTTTATAATCTTTAATTTAAAAAAAGCAGTGCAGAGATTTGCATTCTGCCATAAGCTGCTTATCTCATTGATGCTAAGAGAGAACTTGAATGGCTGCTTCTGGGTCTGGAGGGAAGTTGAGTGGCTTAATATCCGAAAGGATATCACATTTGGACAAGCCAGGTATGCCGTATCTTCAGGTAAAAGCTAAAACAAGAGCCTCAGAAAGACAAACGCATGACGAAAGAAAAAAGAAAGTCTATGAGAGTTGTTATATGTTGTGAAAAGGTTGGTCTCTTCCTCCTCAGATGATAGACAAAATGCCTTACTTTGCACAACCCACAAAAGAAAGAGGTCTATATGATAAATATCATTGAAATGGAGAGGCAGCAATTTGGGTCTATTGCTCTGGTCTGTCTACTGGGTAACATGTTACTGGGTAACATGTGAGGCTCCCTACTCTAAAAGACATTTAGAGCTTTAGCAGCAAATCCAGGCTTCTGCAGAAGGAGAACTGCCACTCAGGCGTATGACTTAGCTGACAGGATAGGAGGTTCTTGAAGCATTTGCAAGCAAAGGAGATAGAGAATGGTGACAACCATAGTGACACTGCTGCAAGTCCTTTGGAGAAAGACCACTTCCCTTTCTGTCAATTATTTCTCCCTGTTTGTAAAGCTGCATTAGCTCGCTACTTGGCCTTGGTTGAAAAGGAGCAGCTGACATGAGTAGGAGAAACCAAGAAATCATAAAAATGAAGCTATCATCAAAACAGAGAGCTATCTGACCCAAGACATTATAAAGTTGATAGTGTACTTCAGTAGAAACTATAAATGGCTTATTGAAGGCTGAACCTGAGCAGCCCAAGAGAACACAAGCAAACTTCAAGCGGGTGGTTGAGATTCTCCTCTGGTGTGTACACCTGCTCTTCACTGCCTCTCCCTGAACTCACATCTGTGGCCTCATGAAGACACTAAACAAATCATCGTGGTTTTGTTAGTTAGGGACCACACTGTTGCCATGCCAGTGCCACTTCCACCCTCCTTGTTTCTCAGGGTTTAAAACAAGGGTTGGCAAACAACTGTCTATGGGCCCAAACCAGTCTGCCACCTGTTTCATTTTCCTTACAAGCCAAAAGTGGTGTTTTATTTTTTAAAATAGTTGTGTATTTGTGTGCATGTGGGGAGGGAAATCTAAAGAAAAATAAGAGTATGCAACATGTAAACATTATCTGAGATTCAAATTTTGTATCTGTGCAATGCTTTGCACACTTCATCCACAAAGCTTAAAATACTATCTTGCCTTTTATAGAAAAGTTTGTCCAATTAGATCTGGAAGCCTGGGGATGGCATTGCTCAGAATTCCTACGGCAGATTGGAGCAGCTTTTAGAAGACTTAGAAGGAAGAGCAGAAGCAGAAGGCAGTTTCCTACAATAGGGTGTAAGAAAACTGCACAGGGTTGGGGAGAGGGCATGTGGAAGGCCACCAGGCACTAGGCCAACAGCTGCTGGTTCTCTTGTGAATTAATCACATAAGCCTAGCCCCAATGGCAGGTGATTCCTGATGCTTATGACTTCATGATGGCTGTTTTCTCACAGGCTTTACTCTACCTCCCAAAGACATGTGTGGGGGTTGCATTCTTATGCTAAATCTTTTCCTCCTGGGAATATCCCAGGTAGGCAGCTCTAGTTTTCTACACAACGCTGGACTCTTGTCAATTTTCGAAAGGCAATGGATCAATAAGAAACATGGTAACTAGAACATAGCTACAGTGACTAGAAGTGTGCTCTAGGAGTACATATAATAAAGGATTTTCCCCCGAGGCCTAATAGCAGCCCCTCTTCTCCAACTAATCCCAGGGCTCTGGAGGATGGCGAGTTGCAAGCTAGCCTGAACTACAAAATAAATAAATAAAGTAATTCTTACCTATTGTGGGAAATATGCTGAAGTTTCCTTAAGGAAGTCAAAATGATCTTAGATTTGTAAGAATATGAGGGACTTCTGAAAGGACAGTGCTTTTCAGGTTATCAGGAATACAGGAATGGGTGAAAATGGTATTCAAATAAGTCTTTAGCAGGAAGAACATGGGAGCTGTTGAATGTCTTCTCTAAACCTCACATTGAAGTTTGATGGGCATTATGACAGTGTTAGGAGGTAGGATCTTTGAGAGGTAATTGGGGGGGGGGTGAAGGGGCTGCCATCATGAATGCATTAGGGCTATTATGAGGGAAGATTTCCCTATCTTAGATTTCAATGTGTGAAGACTTGTTTTTATAGATTACCCAATCTCAGGCTTTTTGTTATAACAGCATAAAACAGACTGAGATGGTGTTACAAAAAGAAAAATGCCAGTAGAACTAAAAGTTATGGAGCAATGTCAGATAAAGATTCAGATGAGAAGATAAAGAGACTATCTAGTTTGGAAACTTCTGGAATGACCTGGGGATTATGGGATCTCTCCTGTGAGTAATGGAATTTACTTCTTTGTTGGTCATGAAATTATTTCCACATAAGATAACATAAGAGATGGAAAATGACTAAAGGTAAAGGAGTTGTGAGAGAAGAGTACAGAACAAAAGACATGATGACTTAGTAATCTGTGTATCAGCCAGTCAAACTGGAACACAGTAGAGATTCATTTAAAACACAGTGTGGGGGCTCTGGCACGGAGAAGTTTAGATTTATTTTTGCTGATGATTCAATGTGGTAAAAGTTAAACTGAAATATGAAATTAGAATTAAGACTGTTGGTTTTGTTAATGATAGGGTTTTGTGGCTCTTGAAGACAAAGGCTTAAAGATACAGGAAATAAGTGGCTTTGATAAACTAAAACTGTTCAGTTACTTCATATTTAAAGGAACAGTTGCAAGTAAGTTTCATTTTTTTCTTTATACCTTTGCAGTGGCAATAAACGATATAGATTGGGCAACATTGGAACAGTAGATGAATAAAAGCAAGATACCCTAGGCTGTCTGCAGTTACCCAGGTCTAGCGATCTTAACTCATGAAGACGACAATGAAAATGAACCTAAATGAAATTTTATACCAGTACCTCAAGAGACATTTAAAAAAAATCACTTAAGTGTAAGTTCAGATGTACTGTTCATTGTCTCAAAAGGAGGACATTAACAATGTTTAATAATGGTACAGTTATAATAACTTAGATGTCCCTGCAGATAAGCCCCAGCTGACATAGGCCATCCTTTTCTATTTGCCTTTCATATTTGCATTAACCAAGCATTTGTTGCAGGCTACCCAGAGGCTACGAATAACCCAGGTTAAAGGTGTTCGGGTAAAAGCAATTAACAGTTAATACTTCTGGCAGCTGGTTGATGAATTCATTGCTCCAGAGGGGAGGCCTGGGTACTAGATTAATGAGTTAAGTAGGATTATGATTAGGACCACCACAGTGCATCTTCTAAATGTTTCAAGCGATATACGTATATGCCATTCCCAATGTTTTGGGCTCTAAAATAGTTTTATCGAAATCCGTAAATGTCACATGATTATGCTAATTACCACATGTAGGTCTCCAATTTAAACTGTATAATTCAATGTTTTCTAGGACATTTACCCATATGTGCAATACTATTTTTTACTTATTCTCTTGCAAGGAAGTTTTGAGAACTTCCTCTGGTTTTCCTATTGCAATACCTCTCAGCTCTCAGATTAAAGAAGAAATGTAGAAATTCAGCCAACTACCAAAATTTCTATGAGAATCAGACATTGAGAGATGAAGAAAATGATTAGCAGCTGTGTTCTTAAGGTAAGTGAAGACACTATGAATTGGACCAGGACAAGAACCCATTTTATCTCTTGACTCTCAGATCCCATTAATCTAATGTGGGGGGGAGGGTAGTTCCATCAGTCCTCTAAATGTTTAAATGTTCTTGTTTTTCCAATATGCAGTGACTTGAGAAAATTGGAGAAGGGAGATAGAGAATTATTACCTTTAATCTTGCAATGTTGCCATAGCTTCCTTTGCTAAAGATAATCAGCTTTAGGCAAGAGGTTCCAGATCTAAGAACTAGCTCAGGTCTAGAATATGAGTAGTAAATCGTGAGTTGTTATATTGGAATAGGCCATCAAGTCTAACCAGGCATTTGAGACATTTAATTCTTTTCTTTTTAATTTTTTTTTACATTTTATTGTAAAGATGATGTACAGAGGTTACAATTAAAAGTCGGGTATTGAATACATTTCTTTTTGAACAATGTCATTCCTTCCCTCATTTTCTCCCAAGTTTTTTCCTCCTGCCTTCTAAATTCTTTTCTATACCATTTGTGCCAAATATTTTTGTCTTTCAACTTTATTTAGTATGAACTAAAATTTTCACCAATATCCTACAGCCAATCTCGCAGTGAAATAGCACCATTTCCCCAGGTTCATGCCAATGATTTAAGTCTTCTATGTGAGAGTGACCCTTATAAAAGATAAATATATCTTTATCCAACCTTGCATTCCATAACTTTCATTAGAACATTCTCAGGAACTTGCCTCATATTTTTTCCAACTCCTACTCATACACATCACCTACATTCTTTAGTGACTTCTGTTGATAGAAAATTCACTTTCCTGTCTGTCATATTGTGATTGAATTCTAGCTATTTTTGCAGCACTCAGTAGACAAAGTAGGCTATGTCATGAGTTGGTAATCAGTTATTCTTATATCAGAATCTATGTTTTGTCCTCAATCAAGGGTAGAGCAATAATCATTAAGAGTGATAAATATTTATGTAGTATGGGATTTCAGAGGATTCTGGTGCTTCAGAATCCTTTAATGTACTAAAAGGTCTCCCAAATGCCCCTATTTCAAATCTAGGGTCACACTCTTTCTCAATCAGCACTCTTAACTCTCGTGCATCAGACCTGCACTTGCATGCGACTTGATTACAGTTAACTTTCCTTACAGCTAAGTTCTGTTTCTGACCTTCAATTTTTTTCTATTCTTTTCCTGAAGAAAGTGAGAACCACCATATACTGTCAAGGAGACACCTTTTAACCTTACTTTGATGATTAATCTCCTTCAGATTTTTTTCTTTTTTCTTTTTGTCGGTCATGGGTCTTGAACTCTGGGCCTGGGCACTGTCCCTCAGCAATTCAGCTCAAGGCTAGAGCTCTACCACTTGAGCCACAGAGGCACTTCTGTTTTTTTGGTGGTTAATTGGATATAAGAGTCTCATGGAAGTTCCTGCCCCGGGTTGGCTTTGAACCAGTCCTCAGATCTCAGACTCTTAAGTAGCTAGGATTACAGTCATGAGCCACCAGAACCTGGCTGTCCTTCAGATTCTTTTTTCTAATGTAATATTTGTCCCATCAATGACTATCAGATGTTATAATTCTTAAAATAATCACATCTCTGAACCTTGTAAGATACTGTACCTGCCAAGGCATTACAATTGCCAGTACAGTATCCCAATTCACCAATGATTAACAGTTTTGTTTTGTGTTTTATTTTTGTTGGTTGTGGGACCTGAACTCTAGGCCTAGGTTCTGTCCCTTAGCTCTTCAGCTCAAGGCTAGCACTCTACCACTTGAGCCACAGTGCTACTTTTGGCTTTTTTTTTCTTATGTTGTGCTGAGGAATAGAACCCAGGGCCTCATGCAAGGCTAGCATTTTACCACTGAGCCACCTTCCCAGTCGCCCAATGGTAACAGTTTTAAGAATTGCACTGTAGAGACTAAGTGTTCCACCAATTTATGGTGATCAGCTACCTCCAGTGATGGTCTTTCTCTCACTTGGTCATCAGTAGGACTTACTTCAGAATCAGATTTCTGAATGCCTTTCCTAGGGGCAGTCTGTTATCAGCTCTCTTAGGTTGATTCCCTAGGAAGACGACTCTGGAACCCAGAGCTTTTCATGCAGTATATTAGAGTGTCTTTCCTGTGGAACAATACAAGTGAGAAATGAGAAAGGCACAAATAGGGCAGAGGAGTCAACCAAACGGCAAGGAATAGCTATGGAAGCCTCACCATATCTTCTAGATATTCTGGAGTAGCTTTACAGAATTTTCTCTATTGTACAATGAGATTGATATTTGTATACTATAACTTTGACTACTCATTAAACTCAAGATAACTCAAAGAAGTGTCTTAACCCTGATTTGAAGCAGCTCCTTTCATCCAAGAACAACTTCTAGAGATAAATTCAATTGGGAGGCACTGAGCAGCGATTCTCCTAGCAACTAGGTGCATTAATGCAACAGTCCTAAACACTTAACATTCATTTTAGCTGAGGTGTCACTAAAGTAATAGCAAACATATAAACCAATATATATCCAGGCTTTTAGAAAGAAAAATATGCAGAAATCTATAATCTTGTAATATTTGTATTACAAGAAGTAAGTGCAAAGATAAAAGAACAGAAGCACTAAGCCTTTGGAGCCAGTCCACCTTTAATGATTAATATTTCCCCTCCAGCTAAATTTGACTTTAAAGAAATCCCTGCCCACCATACTGAGTTTGAAGACCCAGAAGAGATAAGCACCAAGAATTTTATAATAATGCTATAATCAACTTTGGACAGAGGAAATTTTTCAAAACTGACACCTCTGGCATTAAGAGTTCTGGGTTCTTTAGGAAACAGAGGGGAGTAATTCTCTAATAATTTCATCTTGATTCCTTTGAAGAAATTTAACTAATTCTGTTTTGCCACTTGAGACATCTTCTTTTCATAAATATTAGAAAAAGCGTAGACTGAGCTAGACTTTTTGGAATCAAGCTCTATCCACTATCCACAAATGGGGTGAAAAAAGAACTGTCTCACTTTCCTCCTTTGGAAATGGGGAATAATAATACACTTACCTCTTAGATTAAGTGTAATAATTAAGTGTCTTATATATGGAATCAAGTAACCTAATCAATGATAGTGATTCCTATATTGTCATCTAAGTAGTCTTGATCTCTATTTTTGATAATCTTAGCAAGATTACTCATAGCAGGTAGACATGATATGAAGGGGACCTTTTCTATTAACTCATTCTTTGCTGTGCATTTCAGATCCCACAAGTGGCCATTAGCACATATGCAAAATTGTTCGCTAAAACTAAGTGTAGAGTTGGGGGTCAAAAATATCTCACTTTGCCTGACTGACCAAGATCTTTGGTACCAAATTGGCAACTAGAATCTCTAATTCAGAATTTACAATTTGTTTTATAGGATCATGGGGTTATTTTATATTATTTTCTAATGATTTATTTTCTATGTATGAAGGTTTATATCGGATATTATTAGTGTCAGCATTATTAGAACTTGCTTATAGAATCCCATCCTACTAAGGTATGAGAGTAAAGCAGAAATTTGATTATTTCTCCACCATTATTTGTTTTGTTGAGACAGGATTTCATTACATAGCTCAGAGTGGCCTGAAACTCCCTATTCTACCCTTAAACTCACACTCCTCCGGCCTTCACCAATGAAGTAATGGGATCATAGGTATGTATCATTGCATCTGGCTTTTAACACGACTTGTTTTATCTTACCTTCTTCATCCTGTGGTGATAGCTAATAATCACACCAGAGATTTCTGAGAACTTTCTCTTAGAAGTAATTTTTAAATTAAGTTATAAACACCCAAACAGACTGCAAGATCATTGAAATCTGGTACCAGTTTTTAAACCCTTTCCTATTCAATTCGTGCTTATTGTCAAGAGGGTGGCCTCGCCCTGGGGAAGGGCCTATTCATTTACTCTTCCTCCCCTTCACCTGACAGGAAAGAAATCTGAAGTAGCCTGATGAAGGAGAGAAAGGATCAGAAGTAAGGGTGTAAACTTCCTGTGTGTTTATCTTTTACTTTGTTAGTACTGCTATTTTACTTCCTCTTAGATACAATTGACAGATAGGCTGTTCAGACTTGCTTCAGAACAAACACTGAAATGCTACTATGTGCTGATGCCATTTATTACCTTGGGGGAACATGTATGACTTCTGTACTGCATGGTTTCTTAATCTGGCTGATATTCTTTACAGTTTACTTCTAGGATACTTCACTTTGATTCTTCACCTGGTGGACATATTTCAGTTTCTGTATCTGCTAACCTTCTGCTGGCCCAGAAGTCTGTCCTAACAAATGGAGACTTTTAAATCTTCAATATAGATGAATCCTAGTTCTGCCATGGCAAACTTCTGGGAGAATTGCCTGTAGATGAGTCTGTGTCTTCAAGCCCTGCCATGAGGGGGTGGCTGTAGCAATCAATTCAACTCTAATACTACCCATCTGACAGGACAATGTCTAATTCAGTGTTCGTATAGGATACCCCAAAGTTCAGAGGTGATCAGTTAGCTATATCCTACTTCACTTTGGTACAGTGAATTAGGGATTGTCTGTAGGTTTTTGACGCTTAGAAGTTATAAGAGAGGGATAATCATTTCTGGATTGTTCTCTTAGCAACAGTCCTTGGACCAGCAGAGGAAGAAGAAAGGAAAATAGAAAAAGCCACAGCTCTATTAATCTACAATGGCTACCTGAAAAGACTACTTCCTAGAAGCTATAAATTTTAGAATGTGGATGTCAATCTGAGGATGGTTTGGATTCTTTGATTTGCTTTTTAAAATGTCTTGCCTAGATAATATAGTAGCTTTTCATTACACTGAGTTTGTTCCTGTTATGTATTGTTTATAATATTGATACTTAGCCAAACTTCCATGAGATCAAGGCAAGTCCAATTTGCCTGTTGGAGTGCACTGGAAAATGTACTTCAATTTTCTCATATTTAAAAGGGGAACAAAAATAGTAACCATATTTCTGGTTGTCTTGAAGCTTAAATAAGAAAATACATGCAAAACCCACAGCTATTTTGTTCAATTATTTAGAACTACAGAGTAAGAAGTCAACCAATGTCAATTGCCATTAATTAGCAAGATATAGGTATTTCAGAAAATGTATTGATTTATTCAACATATATTTCCAAAATCACTTAAAAGTTATAAGCATGTTGGCAACTCCTATCAAAATCACATTTTGTTGAAGGTGCACAACTAACAAGCACTTGGGTAAAGATTTAGTTTATCATATTAAAGAGCTATGCCTGTTGCAACAATGGAAGTACAAGTTGTCATGTCGAAAACGAGCTTTACAACGTTGGTGTGGTGAGGGGGGGAGACGATTGGGTGGGGGGTCGGGGGGGGGAGGCTGGGAAGGGTAAACAAAAGAGGAGGCTGCAATGCTTGATAAGAAATGTACGCATTATCCTGCCCATGTAATTGTAACCGCTCTGTACAGTATGTTCACAAAAAAATTAAATTAAATTAAATTAAAAAAAAGATAAGAGCTATGGAGAAAAGCAAAGCAGGGAAGGTGGTTCAGGATGTGGAGAATTGCTGCTATTTTAAATGTCCAAAGAACTTGAGGATGAGGTGGTATTTAAGTACAGATGCAAGGATCTGACATGTTAATAAAAACGTGTTAATTAAATTCAGGATTACAATCTTGAAAAGCATGAATATATTTTTACTGAAACAGGTAACTAAACCTTATAGCCAATATAGAAAGATTACCTTGAACCTAGTAGAGGAACTCCATTTTTCTGGAGATAGTTTATAAACTATGGTCTATCCTGAGCATCCTTGGTTCTTAGCACTAAAACTATTTTTTCTCTTGGTCTGTTGAGAGCCAGATATGAGGTAACAGGACTGTGGTAGAGAGAACTATAGTAGGAGACTTTTTATTAATTGTTTTAGGAGTTGAACTTTACATAACCTTTTTTGTTGCTGACCTGTAAGTGCCATTGGCTTCAGACTCCTCTTTTGGCTTTGACTTTGTCTATTCTTCTGGGCTTCCTAAAAACTGCTCCTTAGAAAAAGTGTGCCCATAACATCTCTTTTAGCTGTCATTTATTGCTCCTGTACAGAAGCACAGTTGGTGTAGTGGTACGTTCTGAGGAGGGGAAATGATCTTTAACATACTCAGTAAGTCTTAGTCATTTAGCCTCAGCTCCTGGGCTTTGGCCTTCATAAGTATTTCTAAACTTTCTCCATACATCACAGCCTCTAAACCCTTAGTGAGGCAGGAAGGCAAGAGAAAGCTGGAACTGAGCTGAGAAAGAGCTCTAACAGCCTTTTCCACAGGAAAGCAGGCTTTTGAGGTGGAGAATGCCCTAAGTAAATTTCAAATGGTTGCATTTTCCTTCATCTATCAGATGCCTAGGATGAGACATTTCATTGGTCTCAACTGTGAAAACCCAGTAGGGTTTCTAAGATAAAAATGCATACAACATCTTTTTTTAAAAAGTAACCTTACTAAAATATAGCATGTATGAACTGGACGTTGGAGCATCACACCTGTAATCCTAGCTACTCAGGAGGCTATGGCCTGAAGATCATGGTTTGAAGCCAGCCCACGCAGGAATGTCTGTGACTCTTATATCCAATTAAATAGCAAAAAAGATTAAATTAGATCTGTGGCTCAAGTGTCACAGTGCTAAGCCTTGAGTAAGAAAGCTCAGAGAGGGCTGGGAAGGTGGCTCAGTGGTAGAGCACCTGCCTTGCATGGCTGAAGCCCTGGGTTCGATTCCTCAGCACCACATAAGCAAATAGAAAAAAGCCAGAAGTGGCACTGTGGCTCAAGTGGTAGAGCGCTAGCCTTGAGCTGAAGAGCTGAAGGACAGTGCCTAGACCCAGAGTTCAGGCCCCACAACTGGACCCCCCCAAAAAACAAAACAAAAGAAAGCTCAGAGATAGCTCTCAAGGCCTGAATTCACGCTCTAAGACTGGCATACACACACACACACACACACACACACACACACAGCACTACTGTTACACACTAAAGTATATGTCTTTTCATGAGCATATGTAGTCATTCCTTCTAATGTGTACACACAAGTGTGTACTTAGCAGTGTAATATAATTAATATATATATATATATTTGTAGCTAGGAACACTGAGCTGAGTGTTGAACAAAGTGATTGTAATGTAACAGTTCAGACTCTACAGAACAGCCCTGTAAGAGTCTCAGTCATTTTATAGGTTTAACATGTATTGATACTGTTAGTCTTTTTCAGTTTAGCCTTTGTGTTATAGAAAACACAGTTGGTGCACTTCACAATCCACCTACTAATTATAAATATGATTTGCCTGGTAGTCTTGAACTCCAACATTCACGTTTTTGTTGCAACTTGGTATTTGCAAAAGTTCTCTAAATTTTATCACTTCCCAATTGTTCTCGCATTGTACTAGAAAAATGTGAACCCACTGAATGAAATGCTGGTGTTCCTTCTTTCCAGTGTCTGGCTTGGACACTCAAGTGTTGTATACCTCAGCAGCTCTCCCAAGACTTTGTGTATGGTGTATTTATTCATTCATGTTTTTATATCTTTATTTAATTGAAGATGTTTTAATTGTTCTCAGAGTAGAACTTGATCCTAAGCTACATTACACCAGACAGAAGTGGGCATGGATAGCTTATCTAATGAGTCCCTCCTCATCTGAAACTAGGCAAACATGACAACACTTCTGTGACGAAAGAAAGGTTTTTAAAAAGTTTATTCCTGAAAAAATGTAGACATAATAATCCTCCAAGATTATATTTCTTCAGGAAAGCATCAATAGAGAATGAAATTTTTCTGAAATGCCTGGGATTCTCACAGCAAGGTATCATAAATTCATGTGTATGACTATTGGCATAACCCTTTTTAGAAGAGTGTAGGACAGCACTTAGGAGCCACAGTACACATCAAACACTTTGAGTGTATCTAGAGCTTAGTAGAAAGACGTCTGGATAAATGTGTTGACATCCTTTTACTATCCACAAATATATTCTTGAAACTGCTGAAAAGAGCAGTGTGTGCTGTCATTTGGTGAATTGTAATAAATGTATTTGCAGCAAAAAACTGATGGGGCAAAGAAGAAAGTAAAAAAAGCTGTAAACAGGCCCAGCATGCTTATGCTATACTGTATTCTTAAAATGCCTTGTTGAATAGTAACTCCTTTGTGCAACTACTTAGAGATAATAAAAACATTCAAAAAAAAGGAAACATCCAAATAAGTAAAAAATAAAACCAAAACACTACCACCAACAAAACACAGAGCTGTAAATAGGCTTTTGCCAGGAGGCTATGTGCATAGAAAACAACAACATAACATTAAAGGAGTCTGTTGCCTTTAAATCACAAAATAATCAGCCAGAAAAAATAAGACAGTTTTGTGATTGTTTTAATGATGAGTGACTTGCCAAAAGGAAGATGAATTATACTATGTTTGCTTTTATGATACAGAATTATTTCTGATTTTGTGTTTTCCAAGTAAATTCTTTGAAATTTGAACAAATAAAATCTACCACCAAGGGTAAAGTGGTCTACATATATATTTAACATCACATTTTGTGTCCAACTATTCTGGTATCAAATTTTCTAATTCTTTTCATTTACAGCCATCATTAAAAATGAAAATATACTAGGCAAATATGGACAAATGAAGTAATTTATTGTTAGCTCCCAGAATCTCAGAAAAAATGGGTATAGCATGAGAAACAATACAGAAGAGGTGTATCTTTCCCTGACGAGAATAAGAAGCATGAGGCACAATATCAGTGGCCCACAGTAGGCTGTATGTTGTTCTTCTCTTCCCCCCTAGCAATGCTCATCTTTTTGTCCTTCATCCAAAAGCATCTCTGAGCAGAATAAATATTTGATGCTACCTGTTTTGAAAAATCCAGTGCCTATACCATGTGAGAAGAATCACACTTTGGAGTGTGATAAACATAAAGGTCAGATACCTGACTTCACCAGGGATCCTTTGTCGCTTTAAATAGCTTGGAATCCTTGATGTTTAGTGCTAGCAAGGTTGACAGTCCTCTTCCTTTCTGGAGCTTACAGGTGGTACTGACACTCTTGTGTGCTTTCTGTGGTATATATAAAAAAAAGAACACTCTGTGCCCACTATATTGTAGGTTTTCTGAGGTGGCTGGACACTAGATTAGAGCAGTAGGTCTATGAATTGCTGTCAAAAGTACAGGGGGAAAGAGGATGGATTAAGTGTTCCCTCCGACTATCCAGGAAACACCGACCCTCAAAGAGAGAAACTACCTATTATTCCCCTACTCTGAAGTCAGTGAAATTCAAGCCAAAACTGTTCTGAGTTTCCAAGCCAACAGCTTCTTTTATTATAATAAAGCATTGCATAACTCGTGTCCACAGGAAAAACTAGGTAAAGTCAACAGCATTTATAACATAACTGAGTTTATATACTAGACATGTGATTCATGTGAATTTATTAACCCCATTTCACAGCCAAGAAACTGGGGGTACAGAGATGTTAAGAAAAATATATCTGGTCATATAAGGCAAAGAAATTACCAATAGTAAATTAAAAAGTGCCGCCAATGATGGTCCAATGTACAGAAGCATGATTGAAGTAATTTACTTCCTGTACCATTTGGATGTCTACTAGTATAGTATTCAATCCTGGTCATAGGAAATAATTTCTCCTTTGAGGACTCTATGCTAAAGCTTCCAAGAACTGTTAGAGCTATGGCTCCTTAGATCTATTTGCTTTCCCAGAGTATATCTCAATTCTGGACTAGCTCTCCACATCATAGATAAATAATTATTTTCTTTTTCTACCATGCTAATCCACACTTGTGTTTATTGTGATGATTTTATTTCTGAGACTCCATTGCTCTTCCTTTGTCTAATAACCCTTGGTCAGACCATTCCTCACCTTTTTCAAAAGGTTTTCTTAGTTTCATGAGCTTTTTTTCTCAACAAATGGAGTTTGAAGATGATGCAGTATGCAAATAGGTAAACAGTGGTGATGGTGATGATGAATCTTGTCCTGCTATGAAGTAACTTTATGTTGAATTGTGGTCCATCGTATTTAACATTCTAAATACACCAGCATCAACCTATTCTGTCTTTCTAGTGCTTTAACATAAGTGTGAAAGAGATCAAAGTTTTTACTTAAGTCTTCTTGGATAAGTCAGTTTTGAAATGTCTTCAGTTTTCAGAAGAAAGAAAAATGTTTCCAAGTTACCAAAGAACTTAACTGAAGTTCTTGAAGCTCCCATGCTATTTGCTAAACATTTTCTCACTACACCAATCTCTCCCGCTGGAGAACTCAGAGAACACTTGACTGCTGTTTTCATTCCTCAAGCACTTTTTTGAGTGCCATAGCTGTGATAATGCTGCTGGGAGATACAAACATGAGGGAGACAAAGGCCCTTTCCCCAAAGAGCACTTTCAATCTGTTGGAGTAACCATCTGTAATTCTATGTGTGGGATATGTCTAATACAAGTGTACAACCCCTCTCTCAACTAGATTACCTCTATCAAGTGAAAGCTAGGTACCTGGTATATATGAATATGAGATGGCCCCCACAGACTCTTATATTGGGGATTCAGTTCCCATCAATAAGCTTTTGGAAAATGATTGGCTCCTGAGAACTGTGCTCTAATCAATAAATCCATTCATGAGTTCCTAAGAGGATGGCATTTTTTGGAAAGTGGTGAAGAGTAAAATGTATGACTTAGAATTATGTCATTGGGTGTGTATGAGGAATTTCTTATCCAGATACCACTCTATGGATCTTTTTGCTTCCTGTCTTCCATGAAGAAGACAGCTTCGTCTTCTATATTCTCTTGAGACTATGATGTATTGCTCAGAACAACCTCCCAGAAACTTGGAACTGAATGACCACATATGAAAGAGTGAGCCAAAGAAAGCTCTCCACCTTTCAGTGGATTCTGTCAGATATTTCTTCACAGTGATGTAAAAATAACTAACAAAGAAAATGAGTGCCAAGGAAATGGAGACATTGCCATGACTCATGATGAACATTTGAGTTCTTAAGACTTTGAAACTGTATACTGAAGAAATATTAATGAACCTAGAATGACCTAGAATGTAGGAAGAGCTTAATGTGTGATTCTGTTGGGAGCTCAGAAGACCAGAACACCAGCAGGAATATGGACAGTGAAGGCCCAGTTCTGAGGTTTCAGACAGGAATGAACACTTCATTGGGAATTAAAACTGGATATACTAGAAGCCATGTATGTTATGTCCTAGAAGAACTTGTTTGCATTTTGTTCATGCTTTATGACTTCCTATGAGGCAGAGATAAATTAATCTGGCACAGGGAACTTCAAGTCAGCATACTACCAAAGCTATGGAATAGATATTGTTGGAAGATTTTAGCCAGGCTTACACTAAAAATCTGGATGAATATCAGAGTAGAAAGACTGAAAAAGGCTTAGAGTTTGATCAGAGAAGCCTGTGTGAATTTGCTATTCATCTCAGGCTAAAAAGGTAAGAAAAAGTCATACCCAAAGTAATTTGGAAGAATTGCCTTTGAGAAGAAAGAGCATGGAGGAAGTCCTGCTGCCACAGTATATTCCAGAAAGTTTATTTCCCAGGATTCCTTTCACCAGGCTTCACTGCGGCAGGCACTCAGAAACCAGTAAACACAAAGTCCAAAGGTGCCAGCTATAGTTCAAGATGACAGAAGATCTTGCCATTGTCTGTGTGATACTGATATTGCAGGCATACAAAATGCAGAAGTTGAGAGTTTAGAGGTTATAGAGTCATCTAATCAGATTTCAGAGGGAGACCTAAAAGACCAGGAAATGTTTGGCTGGGTCAGGTTTCTTGTAGGCAGACTCGGAGAAGGCAAAGCATGAAGCTGTGAAGGTTGATTCTAAGCTGTAATGGAAACTTAAGGATATTGGAAGTTCCAGGAATATGATAGGTTGGCTGAGGAAGGCTGATGGAAAGATGTGGAACCAATTCCAAAGAGAAACCATGTGTACTGTAAATGGGAAGAGCACAGGGGCAAGTCTTCCCAATCCCAATGGAACTGCATGATACTACATGTCCTAAATGGTGGATGCTGAATCACAGGATTTAGTATTTGCTCTGCTGTATTTTGGCCTTGCTTTGATCTGATACTTTTTGTTAGTTTCCTATTCCTCCCTTTTGGAATGAAAATGACCTGTGTTATGGTATCTTGGAGACAAATAACTTTTGATTGTATAGGGGTTCACTCATAAGAGTTTGTCTTGAGTCTTAGAAGAAGATACTTTAAATTTGCATTTTTTAACAATGATGGGACTATTAAAACTTTGCAGATTCTTGGAGGTGGGCTCAATGTTGTTTTTTGTATCATGAAATAATCACAAGCCTTTGGGGGGACAGGAGTGGAACAGTGATAGTGTAAATATGATATGTTTCCTAGTGGCTTATGAGTTGGAACTTAGTCTCCAGCAGATAGAACTATTTTATAAAGTAGTAAAAACTTTAAGATACAAGTGGTTATAGAAAGTAGGTCACTGGGGCATGCTTTTGAAGGCTGTTCCCAGTCCCCTGTCCTTTTCTTGGTCGTTGCTTCCTGCCCACTGTGAAGTAAACAGCATCTTCCTCTATACGTTTCCATTGCTACCATGATGTTCTGCCTCATAGTAGACCCAGGACCATGCATTTCTGGAACCACGAGCCAAAATAAATCCTTCTTTCTTTAGGTTGTTTCCATCAGATACTTGGTCACAGCAACAAGAAAAGTAATTAACACCAATTCCAAATGGGAAGATCACTGATTTTTCATTAGTTACACACATGGCTAGGCAGGTGACTCACTGGTAGAACACTTTACCACCTTGCATAAGGCCCTAGGTTCAATCCCCAACACTGTAAACAAACAACAATAAATAAAAAAAATTTTAGAAGCAATAGCTAAAAAAAAAAACATGCCTGAGCCCCAAAAAAGCAGGGTGCTCAATTAATGTGAATTTCAGATAAATAGTAAATATTTTAATGTAGTTTTAATTTTTTCCATGATAAATTTGATAACCCTAACAAAGTGTTAATTCTATTAAAATTAAATTTTCTTGGTTCTGAAACAGCAACAACATAACAGAAAAGAAACCAAATTTGAAATCAGTTAGATGAGGGTTACAGCGTGAATTAAATAATAAGTAGTTCCTTATGCTTCCTGAACTTATTGACCATCTCTTTTAAATACCTGTTGTAATATGATTTAAAATTTGTTTCCTACACACAGACTTCAGCTGACTCGTTGTAATGCTTCTGCTTCCATGTGTCTATCACTAGAGATAGCTCCTTCACAGAATCTCTGCAAGTGACCCCTTGAGCTCCCTCACACTCTGAGTGGTAGACTCTGGTCATGTAACTTCCTGTCGAGTGGCTAGTTTTTCCAAGAACAAGCATTTCTTTTTTTTTTTCTCATCAACAAAACAGGCATAATCACTTTATATATCTTATCAGACACATGGAATTGTAGTACGTATCCAAATTAGATGATGGCCAAGATTTAGGGTATTATTAGCTTTGCTCTTGAATTCAGTTTCATTTAATTTTTTTTTTTTTTTTGTCGGTCGTGGGGCTTGAACTCTGGGCCTGGGCGCTTTTCCCTCCGCTCTTCAGCTCAAGGCGAGCGCTCTACCACTTGAGCTACAGCACCACTTCTGGTTTTCTGGTGGTTTATTGGAGATAGGAGTCTCACCGTCTCTCCTGCCCTGGCTGGCTTTGAACTGCGATCCTCAGATCTCAGCCTCCTGAGTAGCTAGGATTACAGGCGTGAGCCACCAGCACCCAGCTTAGTTTCATTTAATTTTATAGCATAGCCCCTAACTCAAAATCCATACTGACTACTACCTTCTCATAACCCTTTCCAGCATGTGCTCCTCTACCATTTTTGATGCTTTGCCTCTCACTCATATTATGCCTGAGAGTGATAATTTTCCACCCAAATGCATCTTCTCCTTCCTCAATCATTCTTATTCTCTCCTGCAGTGAGGAGTTATGCTCTTTCTGGTGGAAGAAGGTAAACATGATGAATGCCACTGCCAGGCTGAGTCCATGGAAACATCTCCACTGTGCTTTTCCACACAATTCCCCTTCTCAAAGGCAGACGAGTTGATGGTGATGAGTGTGAGGATGGCAAAACATCCCTCAGCTTGTAGCTTGAGTAATTTCACAAGGCAGAACTTTCCAGCATTCTTAAACCATCAACAATAACCTCCATCTCAGAATAATCCACAATAACCTAAACAATGATGGACATGATCAACTTTAGCTGTTTGCGAGACATAGCATATAGTCCTATTTGTTATAGTTCCTCCCCCCGAATAGAGAGAGATGTAGTTTTATTTCCAATTTCTTTCTACATCACTAAGTATCATCTCAGTTAAATAGCTGACACAAAATCATATTGAAATCTTTAACATTAAACTTGCAGAAATGAAATTCAGTTAAATAGTAGTAAAATAGTGCCCAAGTTATAGATCATGGATGAGGAAAGCTTGATGGAAATGTGAGAAAGATTGGTGGGAAAAACATACTTCTCTGGAAAGATTGACTCTAGAAGTGTTGGTGGCTAACACTGTAACCCCAGCTACACAGGAGGTTTAGACCTAAGAGTCGAGGTTTAGTACTAGTTCAGGAAGAGATTCTTACTTATTTCTAATTAATCAGTAAAAAGCTGGAACTAAAGGCCTGGTTCAGATGGAAGAGCACCAGGCATGGGCAAAAGCAGGCAGGCAAGAGCTGGAAGCCCTGTGTTCAAGCCACAGTGCAAACATAAAAAGCGATTGCTATTACACTTACATAATTTTGTATTATCTAGAACTACTGAGAGAGGCCTTTAAAAAATTCAGAGGTTATTTCATGAAGCATGTAAGTCCTTTTAGAAAAATTTACAGTGCTTCAGTTAAGACATTTATCATCAGGATCTTTTAAGATGACATGTCACAAAACATCATTACAGGTGTTAACTACTCAGGAAGCAGAAATTTGGAGGATCACAGTTCAAGAGCAGCCCAAATTAGTGAGACTTCCATTACAACCAATAAGATGTACATGGTCATTCATGCCTATAATCCCCTTATGTGGGACATGCAGATAAGAGGATCACAGTCCAAGGCTGGTACCAAGCCCAAAAGAAGAGAAAATAGAGAGAAGAAGGAAAGGGAAATGGACAAAAAGAAAGGAGAGCAAGGAAAAAACCCTATATGAAAATAGCCTAAAAAAAGGGCTAGAATGTGACTCAAGTAGCAAGCTCAAGTCCCCGAGTTCCAACTCCAGTACCACCCAAAAAAGGACAATACCTTTACTTGTTTCATAGTATGCAATGATGCATACAAAGGAAGCACCCTCATCTTAGCTAATCCTACCATTGTCATTTTTATTCTTGTGACAAGATTCTCTTAGAATGCCATTAATAAGTCCTAAGGTAGTCAGCTTGTTTGAAAACTTTGCACAGTATTTTTTTCTTTTTTTTAAATTTTATTTTATTTTATTTGTGAATACACTGTACAGAGGGGTTACAATTACATGGGCAGCATAATGCATACATTTCTTACCAAGCATTGCAGCCTCCTCCTTTGTTTACCCTTCACATCCCTTCCCAGCCTCCCCCCTCCCCCCCAATCCCAATCCTTCT